>NW_027467782.1:44932618-44970253 GCF_004210375.1 Tachypleus tridentatus | reverse complement strand
TTCTCTTGTTCTTAATGTAACAAGTGTTTATTAACATGAATGTCTCATGTTCTTTGTAACAAGTGTTATATTAACATGATTGTCTCTTGTTCTTTGTAACAAGTGTTTAATTAACACGAGTGTTTCATGTTCTTTGTAACAAGTGTTATATTAACATGATTGTTTCTTGTTCTTTGTAACAAGTGTTATATTAACATATCTCTTGTTCTTTGTCACATAAACACGAGTTCTCTTGTTCTTTGTAACAAGTATTACGTTTTCATGAGTGTCGTGTTCTTTGTAACTAGTGTTATATTGACATGAGGTCTCTTGTTGTTTTTAACAAGTGTTACATAAACACGGTCTCTTGTTCTTTGTAACAAGTGTTATAATAACGTGTTTCTTGTTCTTTATAACAAGTGTTATATTAACATGATTGTGTTCTTCTATAACAAGTATATTAACATGATTGTTTCTTGTTCTTTGTAACAAGTGTTACAATAACACGAGTGTCTCTTGTTCTTTGTAACAAGTGTAACATTAACACGAGTGTCTCTTGTTCTTTGTAACAAGTGTTACATTAACACGAGTGTCTCTTGTTCTTTGTAACAAGTGTTACATTAACACGAGTGTCTGTTTTTGTAACAAGTGTTACATTAACATGAGTGTCTTTTGTTTTTGTAACAAGTGTTACATTAACATGAATGTCTTGTTCTTTGTAACAAGTGTTATATTAACATGTTACTTGTTACAAAGTACAAGAGCCTCTCATGTTAATGTAACACTTGTTACAAAGAATAAGGGAACTCGTATTAATATAACACTTGTTACAAAGAACTAGAGACACTCGTGTTAATGTAATACTTGTTATAAAGAACAAGAAAACTCATTAATAGAAAACTTGGAAAAATAAGCAGGAGATACTCGTGTTAACGTGACACTTGTTACAACGAACAAGACACACTCGTTATAATTTAACACTTTTACAAAGAAAAGAGACACTCATGTTAATGTTACACTTGTTACAAAGAACAAGAGACACTAATATTAGGTTAATACTTATTGCAAAGAACAAGAGAAATCGTTTTAATATAACACTTGTTACAAAGAACAAGAGACATTCATGTTAATGTAACACTTGTTACAAAGAACAAGAGACATTCATTTTTATGTAACACTTGTTACAAAGAACAAGAAACAATCATGTTAATATAACACATGTTTCAAAGAACAAGAGACACTGATGTTAATATAACAAGTGTTACATTAATATGAATGTCTCATGTTCTTTGTAACAAGTGTAACATTAACATGAGTGTCTATTTCTGTGTAAAAAGTGTTAAATTATAACGAGTGTGTCTTGTCCTTTGTAAGAAGTGTCACATTAACACGAGTGTCTCCTGCTTATTGTTCCAAGTTTTCTATTAATGAGTTTTCTTGTTCTTGTAACAAGTGTTACATTAACACGAGTTCTCTTGTTCTTTGTAACAAATGTTATATTAACATGATGGTCTTGTTCTTTGTAACAAGTGTTACATTAACATGATTGTTTCTTGTTCTTTGTAACAAGTGTTACATTAACATGAATGTCTCTTGTTCTTTGTAACAAGTGTTATATTAAAACGATTTCTCTTGTTCTTTGCAATAAGTATTAACCTAATATTAGTGTCTCTTGTTCTTTGGTAACAAGTGTAACATTAACATGAGTGTCTCTTTCTGTGTAAAAAGTGTTAAATTATAACGAGTGTGTCTTGTTCTTTGTAACAAGTGTCACGTTAACACGAGTGTCTCCTGCTTATTGTTCCAAGTTTTCTATTAATGAGTTTTCTTGTTCTTTATAACAAGTATTACATTAACACGAGTTTCTTGTTCTTTGTAACAAATGTTACATTAACATGAGTGTCTCTAGTTTTTTGTAACAGGTGTTATATTAATACGAGTTCCCTTGTTCTTTGTGACAAGTGTTACATTAACATGAGAGACTCTTGTACTTTGTAACAAGTAACATGTTAATATAACACTTGTTACAAAGAACAAGACATTCATGTTAATGTAACACTTGTTACAAGGAACAATACACTCGTGTTAATTTAACACTTGTTACAAAGAACAATACACTCGTGTTAATTTAACACTTGTTACAAAGAACAATACACTCGTGTTAATTTAACACTTGTTACAAAGAAGAAACAATCATGTTAATATAACACTTGTTACAAAGAACGAGAACTCGTGTTTATGTAACCCTAGTTACAAAGAACATGAAACATTCATATTAATGTAACACTTGTTATATTGACATCAGTGTCTCTTGTTCTTTGAAACGTGTTAGATTAACATGATTGTTTCTTGTTCTTTGTAACAAGTGTTACATTAACATCAATGTCTCTTGTTCTTTCTAACAAGTGTTATAATAACAAGATTTCTCTTGTTCTTTGGAACAAGTGTTATATTAAAAGGATTTCTCTTGTTCTTGCAACAAGTATTAAACTAATATTAGTGTTTCTTATTCTTTGTAACAAGTGTCACATTAACACGAGTGTCTCCTGCTTATTCTAACAAGTGTTACATTAACACGACTTCTTGTTCTTTGTAACAAGTGTTACATTGATATGATTCTTTCTTGTTCTTTGTAACAAGTGTTACATTAACATGAGTGTCTCTTGTTCTTTGTAACAAGTGTTATATTAATATGAGTTCTGTTGTTCTTGTAACAAGTGTTACATTAACATGATAGTCACTTGTACTTTGTAAGAAGTAACATGTTAATATAACACTTGTTACAAAGAACACGACACTCATGTTAATGTAACACTTGTTACAATGAACAAAAAAGACACTCATGAAAATGTAACACTTGTTACAAAGAACAAGAGAACTCTTGTTTATGTAACACGTGACAAAGAACAAGAGACATGTTAATATAACACTTGTTACAAAGAACAAGAGACACTTGTGTTAATGAAACACTTTTATAAAGAACAAGAGAACTCGTGTTAATGTAACACTTGTTAGAAAAACAAGAAACAATGATGTTAATATAACACTTGTTTCAAAGAATAAGAGAACTCATGCTAATATAAAACTTGTTACAAAAAGAAGAGACAATCATCTTTATGTTACACTTCTTACAAAGAACAAGAGACACTCATGTTAATGTAACACTTGTTACAAAGAACAAGAAACAATCATGTTAATATATCACTTGATACAAAGAACAATAAACAATCATGTTAATATAACACTTGTTATATAGAACAAGAAACACTCACGTTATTATAACACTTGTTATAAAGAACAAGAGACCGTGTTTATGTAACACTTGTTAAAAACAACAAGAGACCTCGTGTTAATGAAACACTTGTTATAAAGAACAATAACACCTCGTGTTAATGTAACACTTGTTAAAAGAACAATACACTCGTGTTAATTTAACACTTGTTAAAAGAACAATACACTCGTGTTAATTTAACACTTGTTAAAAAGAACAATACACTCGTGTTAATTTAACACTTGTTAAAAAGAACAATACACTCGTGTTAATTTAACACTTGTTACAAAGAACAAGAGAACTCGTGTTTATGTAACCCTAGTTACAAAGAACATGAAACATTCATATTAATGTAACACTTGTTATATTGACATCAGTGTCTCTTGTTCTTTGAAACGTGTTAGATTAACATGATTGTTTCTTGTTCTTTGTAACAAGTGTTACATTAACATCAATGTCTCTTGTTCTTTGTAACAAGTGTTATATTAACAAGATTTCTCTTGTTCTTCTGGAACAAGTGTTATATTAAAAGGATTTCTCTTGTTCTTTGCAACAAGTATTAAACTAATATTAGTGTTTCTTGTTCTTTTTGTAACAAGTGTTACATTAACACGAGTGTCTCTTGCTTTATTCTAACAAGTGTTACATTAACACGACTTCTTTGTTCTTTGTAACAAGTGTTACATTGATATGATTGTTTCTTGTTCTTTGTAACAAGTGTTACATTAACATGAGTGTCTTTGTTCTTGTAACAAGTGTTATATTAACATGAGTTCTCTTGTTCTTGTAACAAGTGTTACATTAACATGAGTAGTCACTTGTTCTTTGTAACAAGTGTTACATTAACACGAGTGTCTGTTGTTAACACTTGTAACAAGTGTTACATTAACATGAAAATCTTAACACTTGTTACAAGTGTTATATTAACTCGTGTTACTTGTTACAAAGTACAAGAGACATGTTAATATAACACTTGTTACAAAGAACAAGAGACACTTGTGTTAATGTAACACTTTTATAAAGAACAAGAGAACTCATGTTAATGTAACACTTGTTAAAAGAACAAGAAACAATCATGTTAATGTAACACTTGTTACAAAGAACAAGAGAACTCATGTTAATATAAAACTTGTTACAAAAAAGAAGAGACAATCATCTTTATGTTACACTTGTTACAAAGAACAAGAGACACTCATGTTAATGTAACACTTGTTACAAAGAACAAGAAACAATCATGTTAATATAACACTTGTTACAAAGAACAATAAACAATCATGTTAATATAACACTTGTTACAAAGAACAAGAAACACTCATGTTAATAACAAGTTGTTAAAAGAACAAGAGACTTGTTTATGTAACACTTGTTAAAAACAACAAGACACTCATGTTAATATAACACTTGTTACAAAGAACAAGAGACACTCGTGTTAATGTAACACTTGTTACAAAGAACAAGAAAACTCGTGTTAATTTAACACTTGTTACAAAAGAACAAGAGATACTCGTGTTAATTTAACACTTGTTACAAAGAACAAGAGAACTCGTGTTAATATAACACTTGTTAAAAGAACAAGAGACATCGTGTTAATTTAACACTTGTTAAAAGAACAAGAGACACTCATGTTAATTTAACACTTGTTACAAAGAACAAGAGACATTCATGTTAATTTAACACTTGTTACAAAGAACAAGAAACAATCATGTTAATCTAACACATGTTTCAAAGAACAAGAGACACTGATGTTAATATAACAAGTGTTACATTAATATGAATGTCTCATGTTCTTTGTAACAAGTGTAACATTAACATGAGTGTCTATTTCTGTGTAAAAAGTGTTAACTTATAACGAGTGTGTCTTGTCCTTGTAAGAAGTGTCACATTAACACGAGTGTCTCCTGTTTATTGTTCCAAGTTTTCTATTAATGAGTTTTCTTGTTCTTTGTAACAAGTATTACATTAACACGAGTTCTCTTGTTCTTTGTAACAAATGTTATATTAACATGATTGTCTTGTTCTTTGTAACAAGTGTTACATTAACATGATTGTTTCTTGTTCTTTGTAACAAGTGTTACATTAACATGAATGTCTCTTGTTCTTTGTAACAAGTGTTATATTAACAAGATTTCTCTTGTTCTTTGCAACAAGTGTTACATTAAGATGAATGTCTCTTGTTCTTTGTAACAAGTGTTATATTAACACGATTTCTCTTGTTCTTTGTAATAAGTGTTAAATTAATATTAGTGTCTCTTGTTCTTTGTAACAAGTGTTACATTAACATGAGTGTCTCTTTCTGTGTAAAAAGTGTTAAATTATAACGAGTGTGTCTTGTTCTTTGTAACAAGTGTCACGTTAACACGAGTGTCTCCTGCTTATTGTTCCAAGTTTTCTATTAATGAGTTTTCTTGTTCTTTATAACAAGTATTACATTAACACGAGTTCTCTTGTTCTTTGTAACAAATGTTACATTAACATGAGTGTCTCTAGTTCTTTGTAACAGGTGTTATATTAATACGAGTTCCCTTGTTCTTTGTGACAAGTGTTACATTAACATGAGAGGCTCTTGTACTTTGTAACAAGTAACATGTTAATATAACATGTTAATATAACACTTGTTACAAAGAACAAGACATTCATGTTAATGTAACACTTGTTACAAAAAACAAAGACACTCGTGTTAATGTAACACTTGTTACAAGGAACAATACACTCGTGTTAATGTAACACTTGTTACAAAGAACAATACACTCGTGTTAATTTAACACTTGTTACAAAGAAGAAACAATCATGTTAATATAACACTTGTTACAAAGAACGAGAACTCGTGTTTATGTAACCCTAGTTACAAAGAACATGAAACATTCATATTAATGTAACACTTGTTATATTGACATCAGTGTCTCTTGTTCTTTGAAACGTGTTAGATTAACATGATTGTTTCTTGTTCTTTGTAACAAGTGTTACATTAACATCAATGTCTCTTGTTCTTTCTAACAAGTGTTATAATAACAAGATTTCTCTTGTTCTTTGGAACAAGTGTTATATTAAAAGGATTTCTCTTGTTCTTTGCAATAAGTATTAAACTAATATTAGTGTTTCTTATTCTTTGTAACAAGTGTCACATTAACACGAGTGTCTCCTGCTTATTCTAACAAGTATTACATTAACACGACTTCTTGTTCTTTGTAACAAGTATTACATTGATATGATTGTTTCTTGTTCTTTGTAATAAGTGTTACATTAACATGAGTGTCTAGTTCTTTGTAACAAGTGTTATATTAATACGAGTTCTGTTGTTCTTTGTAACAAGTGTTACATTAACATGATAGTCACTTGTACTTTGTAAGAAGTAACATGTTAATATAACACTAGTTACAAAGAACACGACACTCATGTTAATGTAATACTTGTTACAATGAACAAAAGACACTCATGAAAATGTAACACTTGTTACAAAGAACAAGAGAACTCGTGTTTATGTAACACGTGACAAAGAACAAGAGACATGTTAATATAACACTTGTTACAAAGAACAAGAGACACTTGTGTTAATGAAACACTTTTATAAAGAACAAGAGAACTCGTGTTAATGTAACACTTGTTAGAAAAAACAAGAAACAATGATGTTAATATAACACTTGTTTCAAAGAATAAGAGAACTCATGCTAATATAAAACTTGTTACAAAAAGAAGAGACAATCATCTTTATGTTACACTTGTTACAAAGAACAAGAGACACTCATGTTAATGTAACACTTGTTACAAAGAACAAGAAACAATCATGTTAATATATCACTTGATACAAAGAACAATAAACAATCATGTTAATATAACACTTGTTATATAGAACAAGAAACACTCACGTTATTATAACACTTGTTATAAAGAACAAGAGACCGTGTTTATGTAACACTTGTTAAAAACAACAAGAGACCTCATGTCAATATAACACTTGTTAAAAAGAACAATACACTCGTGTTAATTTAACTCTTGTTAAAAAGAACAATACACTCGTGTTAATTTAACACTTGTTAAAAAGAACAATACACTCGTGTTAATTTAACACTTGTTAAAAAGAACAATACACTCGTGTTAATTTAACACTTGTTAAAAGAACAATACACTCGTGTTAATTTAACACTTGTTAAAAGAACAATACACTCGTGTTAATTTAACACTTGTTAAAAAGAACAATACACTCGTGTTAATTTAACACTTGTTAAAAAGAACAATACACTCGTGTTAATTTAACACTTGTTAAAAAGAACAATACACTCGTGTTAATTTAACACTTGTTAAAAAGAACAATACACTCGTGTTAATTTAACACTTGTTAAAAAGAACAATACACTCGTGTTAATTTAACACTTGTTATAAAGAACAATACACTCGTGTTAATTTAACACTTGTTACAAAGAACAAGAAACAATCATGTTAATATAACACTTGTTACAAAGAACGAGAACTCGTGTTTATGTAACCCTAGTTACAAAGAACATGAAACATTCATATTAATGTAACACTTGTTATATTGACATCAGTGTCTCTTGTTCTTTGAAACGTGTCAGATTAACATGATTGTTTCTTGTTCTTTCTAACAAGTGTTATAATAACAAGATTTCTCTTGTTCTTTGGAACAAGTGTTATATTAAAAGGATTTCTCTTGTTCTTTGCAATAAGTATTAAACTAATATTAGTGTTTCTTGTTCTTTGTAACAAGTGTCACATTAACACGAGTGTCTCCTGCTTATTCTAACAAGTATTACATTAACACGACTTCTTGTTCGTTGTAACAAGTGTTACATTGATATGATTGTTTCTTGTTCTTTGTAATAAGTGTTACATTAACATGAGTGTCTAGTTCTTTGTAACAAGTGTTATATTAATACGAGTTCTCTTGTTCTTTGTAACAAGTGTTACATTAACATGATAGTCACTTGTACTTTGTAAGAAGTAACAATTATATATTTAATATATATTATATATATTATATTAACAAGTAACATGTTAATGTAACACTTGTTACAAAAAACAAAAACACTCGTGTTAATGTAACACTTGTTACAAAAAACAAGAACACTCGTGTTAATGTAACACTTGTTACAAAAAACAAGTAACACTCAAGTTAATGTAACACTTCTTATCAAGAACAAAAGTCACTCATGTTAATGTAACACTTATTACAAAGAAGAGAACTCGTGTTAATATAACAGTTGTTACAAACAACAAGAGACAATCATGTTAATATAACACTTGTTTCAAAGAATAAGAGAACTCATGCTAATATAAAACTTGTTACAAAAAGAAGATACAATCATCTTTATGTTACACTTGTTACAAAGAACAAGAGACACTCATGTTAATGTAACACTTGTTACAAAGAACAAGAAAGAATCATGTTAATATATCACTTGATACAAAGAACAATAAACAATCATGTTAATATAACACTTGTTATATAGAACAAGAAACACGTTATTATAACACTTGTTATAAAGAACAAGAGACCGTGTTTATGTAACACTTGTTAAAAACAACAAGAGACCTCATGTCAATATAACACTTCTTACAAAGAACAAGAGAACTCGTGTTAATGAAACACTTGTTAAAAAGAACAATACACTCGTGTTAATTTAACACTTGTTAAAAAGAACAATACACTCGTGTTAATTTAACACTTGTTAAAAATAACAATACACTCGTGTTAATTTAACACTTGTTAAATAGAACAATACACTCGTGTTAATTTAACACTTGTTAAAAAGAACAATACACTCGTGTTAATTTAACACTTGTTAAAAGAACAATACACTCGTGTTAATTTAACACTTGTTATAAAGAACAATACACTCGTGTTAATTTAACACTTGTTACAAAGAACAAGAAACAATCATGTTAATATAACACTTGTTACAAAGAACGAGAACTCGTGTTTATGTAACCCTAGTTACAAAGAACATGAAACATTCATATTAATGTAACACTTGTTATATTGACATCAGTGTCTCTTGTTCTTTGAAACGTGTTAGATTAACATGATTGTTTCTTGTTCTTTGTAACAAGTGTTAAATTAACACGAGTGTGTTGTTCTTTTTAAGAAGTGTTTCATTAACACGAGTTCTCTTGTTCTTTGTAACAAGTGTTACATTAACATGAGTGTCTCTTGTTCTTTGTAAGAAGTGTAACATAAAGATGATTGTCTCTTCTTTTTGTAACAAGTTTTATATTAGCATGAGTTCTCTTATTCTTTGAAACAAGTGTTATATTAACATCATTGTTTCTTGTTTTTTCTAACAAGTGTTACATTAACACGAGTTCTCTTGTTCTTTATAAAAGTGTTTCATTAACACAAGTGTCTCTTGTTCTTTGTAACAAGTGTTACATTAACACGAGTGTCTCTTGTTCTTTGTAACAAGTGTTACATTAACAAGAGTGTCTTTGTTTTTTGTAACAAGTGTTACATTAACATGAATGTTTTGTTCTTTGTAACAAGTGTAATATTAACATGTTATATTAATATATTACTTTTTACAAAGTACAAGAGCCTCTCATGTTAATGTAACACTTGTTACAAAGAACAAGGGAACTCGTATTGATATAACACCTGTTACAAAGAACTAGAGACACTCATGTTAATCTAACATTTGTCACAGAGAACAAGAGAACTCGTGTTAATGTAATACTTGTTATAAAGAACAAAAAACTCATTAATAGAAAACTTGGAACAATAAGCAGGAGACACTCGTGTAAACGTGACACTTGTTACAAAGAACAAGACACACTCGTTATAATTTAACACTTTTTACACAGAAAGAGACACTCATGTTAATGTTACACTTGTTACAAAGAACAAGAAACAATCATGTTAATCTAACACATGTTTCAAAGAACAAGAGACACTGATGTTAATATAACAAGTGTTACATTAATATGAATGTCTCATGTTCTTTGTAACTAGGGTTACATAAACACGAGTTCTCTTGTTCTTTGTAACAAATGTTATATTAACATGATTGTCTTGTTCTTCGTAACAAATGTTACATTAACACGAGTGTCTCTTGTTCTTCGTAACAAGTGTTACATTAACATGTCTCTTGTTCTTTGTCACATGTGTTACATAAACACGAGTTCTCTTCTTCTTTGTAACAAGTGTTACATTTTCATGAGTGTCTTTTGTTCTTTGTAACAAGTGTTACATTAACATGAGTGTCGTGTTCTTTGTAACTAGTGTTATATTAACATGTAACTTCTTACAAAGTACAAGTGACTATCATGTTAATGTAACACTTGTTACAAAGAACAAGAGAACTCGTATTAATATAACACCTGTTACAAAGAACTAGAGACACTCGTTTTAATGTAATACTTGTTAGAAAGAAAAAGAAAACTCATTAATAGAAAACTTGGAACAATAAGCAGGAGATACTCGTGTTAACGTGACACTTGTTACAAAGAACAAGACACACTCGTTATAATTTAACACTTTTAACACAGAAAGAGACACTCATGTTAATGTTACACTTGTTACAAAGAACAAGAAACAATCATGTTAATCTAACACTTGTTAGAAAGAACAAGAAACATTGATCTTAATGTAACACTTGTTACATTAATATGAATGTCTCATGTTCTTTATAACTAGGGTTACATAAACACGAGTTCTCTTGTTCTTTGTAACAAGTGCTTTATTAACGTAAGTGTTTCATCTTCTTTGTAACAAGTGTTATATTAACATGATTGTTTCTTGTTCTTTGTAACAAGTGTTAAATTAACATATCTCTTGTTCTTTGTCACATAAACACGAGTTCTCTTGTTCTTTGTAACAAGTATTACGTTTTCATGAGTGTCGTGTTCTTTGTAACTAGTGTTATATTGACATGAGGTCTCTTGTTGTTTTAACAAGTGTTACATAAACACGGTCTCTTGTTCTTTATAACAAGTGTTATAACAAGTAAACAAGTGTTATATTAACATTTCTTGTTCTATATAACAAGTGATATATTAACATGATTGTTTCTTGTTCTTTGTAACAAGTGTTACAATAACACGAGTGTCTCTTGTTCTTTGTAACAAGTGTAACATTAACACGAGTGTCTCTTGTTCTTTGTAACAAGTGTTACATTAACACGAGTGTCTCTTGTTCTTTGTAACAAGTGTTACATTAACACGAGTGTCTCTTTTTTGTAACAAGTGTTACATTAACACGAGTGTCTTTGTTTTTTGTAACAAGTGTTACATTAACACGTGTCTTTGTTTTTTGTAACAAGTGTTACATTAACATGAATGTCTTGTTCTTTGTAACAAGTGTTATATTAACATGTTACTTGTTACAAAGTACAAGAGCCTCTCATGTTAATGTAACACTTGTTACAAAGAATAAGGGAACTCGTATTAATATAATACCTGTTACAAAGAACTAGAGACACTCGTGTTAATGTAATACTTGTTATAAAGAACAAGAAAACTCATTAATAGAAAACTTGGAAAAATAAGCAGGAGATACTCGTGTTAACGTGACACTTGTTACAACGAACAAGACACAGTCGTTATAATTTAACACTTTTTACACAGAAAGAGACACTCATGTTAATGTTACACTTGTTACAAAGAACAAGAGACACTAATATTAGGTTAATACTTATTGCAAAGAACAAGAGAAATCGTTTTAATATAACACTTGTTACAAAGAACAAGAGACATTCATGTTAATGTAACACTTGTTACAAAGAACAAGAGACATTCATTTTTATGTAACACTTGTTACAAAGAACAAGAAACAATCATGTTAATCTAACACATGTTTCAAAGAACAAGAGACACTGATGTTAATATAACAAGTGTTACATTAATATGAATTGTTACATGTTCTTTCTTTGTAACAAGTGTTACATTAACATGAGTGTCTATTTCTGTGTAAAAAGTGTTAAATTATAACGAGTGTGTCTTGTCCTTTGTAACAAGTGTTACATTAACATGATAATCACTTGTACTTTGTAAGAAGTAACATGTTAATATAACACTAGTTACAAAGAACACGACACTCATGTTAATGTAATACTTGTTACAATGAACAAAAGACACTCATGAAAATGTAACACTTGTTACAAAGAACAAGAGAACTCGTGTTTATGTAACACGTGACAAAGAACAAGAGACATGTTAATATAACACTTGTTACGAAGAACAAGAGACACTTGTGTTAATGAAACACTTTTATAAAGAACAAGAGAACTCGTGTTAATGTAACACTTGTTAGAAAAAACAAGAAACAATGATGTTAATATAACACTTGTTTCAAAGAATAAGAGAACTCATGCTAATATAAAACTTGTTACAAAAAGAAGAGACAATCATCTTTATGTTACACTTCTTACAAAGAACAAGAGACACTCATGTTAATGTAACACTTGTTACAAAGAACAAGAAACAATCATGTTAATATATCACTTGATACAAAGAACAATAAACAATCATGTTAATATAACACTTGTTATATAGAACAAGAAACACTCACGTTATTATAACACTTGTTATAAAGAACAAGAGACCGTGTTTATGTAACACTTGTTAAAAACAACAAGAGACCTCGTGTTAATGAAACACTATTATAAAGAACAATACACTCGTGTTAATTTAACACTTGTTAAAAGGAACAATACACTCGTGTTAATTTAACACTTGTTATAAAGAACAATACACTCGTGTTAATTTAACACTTGTTACAAAGAACAAGAAACAATCATGTTAATATAACACTTGTTACAAAGAACGAGAACTCGTGTTTATGTAACCCTAGTTACAAAGAACATGAAACAATCATGTTAATATAACACTTGTTACAAAGAACGAGAACTCGTGTTTATGTAACCCTAGTTACAAAGAACATGAAACATTCATATTAATGTAACACTTTTTATATTGACATCAGTGTCTCTTGTTCTTTGAAACGTGTTAGATTAACATGATTGTTTCTTGTTCTTTGTAACAAGTGTTAAATTAACACGAGTGTGTTGTTCTTTTTAAGAAGTGTTTCATTAACACGAGTTCTCTTGTTCTTTGTAACAAGTGTTACATTAACATGAGTGTCTCTTGTTCTTTGTAAGAAGTGTAACATAAAGATGATTGTCTCTTCTTTTTGTAACAAGTTTTATATTAACATGAGTTCTCTTGTTCTTTGTAACAAGTGTTATATTAACATCATTGTTTCTTGTTTTTCTAACAAGTGTTACATTAACACGAGTTCTCTTGTTCTTTATAAAAGTGTTTCATTAACATTAAGTGTCTCTTGTTCTTTGTAACAAGTGTTACATTAACACGAGTGTCTCTTGTTCTTTGTAACAAGTGTTACATTAACAAGAGTGTCTCTTGTTCTTTGTAACAAGTGTTACATTAACATGAGTGTCTTTGTTCTTTGTAACAAGTGTTATATTAACAAGTTTATATTAATATATTACTTTTACAAAAGTACAAGAGCAAGAGACTCTCATGTTAATGTAACACTTGTTACAAAGAACAAGAGAACTCGTATTGATATAACACTTGTTACAAAGAACTAGAGACACTCATGTTAATGTAACATTTGTTACAAAGAACAAGAGAACTCGTGTTAATGTAATACTTGTTATAAAGAACAAAAAAACTCATTAATAGAAAACTTGGAACAATAAGCAAGAGACACTCGTGTTAATTTGTAACACTTGTTACAAAGAACAAGACACACTCGTTATAATTTAACACTTTTTACACAGAAAAGAGACACTCATGTTAATGTTACACTTGTTACAAAGAACAAGAGACACTAATATTATGTTAACACTTGTTGCAAAGAACAAGAGACAATCGTTTTAATATAACACTTGTTACAAAGAACAAGAGACATTCATTATAATGTAACACTTGTTACAAAGAACAAGAAATCTTGTTATTATAACACTTGTTACAAGAACAAGAGACATTCATGTTAATGTAACACTTGTTACAAAGAACAAGAAACAATCATGTTAATGTAACACTTGTTACAAAGAACAAGACACATCATGTTAATATAACATTTGTTACAAAGAACAAGAGAACACTCGTGTTAATGTAACACTTGTTACAAAGAACAAGAAAACTCATTAATAGAAACACTTGTTACAAAAACAGGAGACACTCGTGTTATTGTAACACTTGTTACAAAGAACAAGACACTCAATCATGTGTTAATTTAACACTTTTTACAAAGAACAAGACACTCATAATGTAACATGTTACAAAGAACAACATGTGTTACAAAGAACATGAGACATTCATATTAATGTAACACTTGTTATATTAACATGAGTGTCTCTTGTTCTTTGTAACAAGTGTTACATTAACATGATTGTTTCTTGTTCTCTGTAACAAGTGTTATATTAACATGATTGTCTCTTGTTCTTTGTAACAAGTGTTACATTAACATGAATGTCTCTGTTCTTTGTAACAAGTGTTATATTAAAACGATTTCTCTTGTTCTTTGTAATAAGTATTAACCTAATATTAGTGTCTCTTGTTCTTTGTAACAAGTGTTACATTAACATGAGTGTCTCTTTCTGTTAAAAGTGTTAAATTAACACGAGTGTGTCTTGTTCTTTGTAACAAGTGTTACATTAACACGAGTATCTCCTGTTATTTTCCAAGTTTTCTATTAATGAGTCTCTTGTTCTTTGTAACAAGTGTTACATTAACATGAGTGTCTCTTGTTCTTTGTAACAAGTGTTATATTAACAGGAGTTGTCTTGTTCTTTGTAACAAGTGTTACATTAACATGAGTGTCTCTTGTTCTTTGTAACAAGTGTTATATTAACATGTTACTTGTTCTTTATAACAAGTGTTACAAAGAACAAGACATCATGTTCTTGTAACACTTGTTACAAGAACATGAGAACACGTGTTAATGTAACACTTGTTACAAAGAACAAAGACACTCATGTTAATGTAACACTTGTTACAAAGAACAAGAGACAATCATGTTAATGTAACACTTGTTACAAAACAACAAGACACTCGTGTTAATGTAACACTTGTTACAAAGAACAAAAGACACTCATGTTAATGTAACACTTGTTACAAAGAACAAGAAACAATCATATTAATGTAACACTTGTTACAAAGAACAAGAGACACTCGTGTTAATATAACATTTGTTACAAAGAACAAGAGAATCATGTTAATATAACACTTGTTACAAAGAACAAGAGAACTCATGTTAATTTACACTTGTTTATGTAAACATAGTTACAAAGAACATGACATTCTGTTAATGTAACAAGTGTTATATTAACATCAATGTGTCTCTTGTTCTTTGTAACAAGTGTTATATTAACATGATTGTTTCTTGTTCTTTGTAACAAGTGTTACATTAACACGAGTTCTCTTGTTCTTTGTAACAAGTGTTACATTAACACAAGTGTCTCTTGTTCTTTGTAACAAGTGTTACATTAACATGAGTGTCTCTTTTCTTTTGTAACAAGTGTTACATTAACATGAATGTCTTGTTCTTTGTAACAAGTGTTACATATGAGTAACATGTTATAACAAGTGTTACATAGTTAGTTCTTTGTAACAAGTGTTTACATTACAAGAGTTCTCTCTCATGTTATGTAACACTTGTTACAAAGAACAAGAGAACTCTCTTGTTAATTATAACACTTGTTAACAAAGAACAAGAGACACTCATGTTAATGTAACATTTGTTACAAAGAACAAGAGAACTCGTGTTAATGTTTAATACTTGTTACAAAGAACAAGAAACTCATTGTAATAGAGAAAACTTGTTAAATAAGAACAGACACTCGTTGTAACACTTGTTACAAAGAACAAGAGACATCTTGTTATAATAAAACACTTGTTACAAAGAACAAGAGACACTCATGTTAATGTAACACTTGTTACAAAGAACAAGAAACAATCATGTTAATCTAACACGTTTCAAAGAACAAGAGACACTGATGTTAATATAACAAGTGTTACATTAATATGAATGTTTCATGTTCTTTGTAACTAGGGTTACATAAACACGAGTTCTCTTCTTCTTTGTAACAAGTGTTAAATTAACACGAGTGTATTGTTCTTTTTAACAAGTGTTAAATTAACACGAGTGTATTGTTCTTTTAACAAGTGTTAAATTAACACGAGGGTATTGTTCTTTTTTTAACAAGTGTTAAATTAACACGAGTGTATTGTTCTTTTAACAAGTGTTAAATTAACACGAGTGTATTGTTCTTTTAACAAGTGTTTCATTGACACGAGTGTATTGTTCTTTATAAAAGTGTTTCATTAACACGAGTTCTCTTGTTCTTTGTAACAAGTGTTATATTGACATGAGGTCTCTTGTTGTTTTAACAAGTGTTACATAAACACGGTCTCTTGTTCTTTATAACAAGTGTTATAATAACGTGTTTCTTGTTCTATATAACAAGTGATATATTAACATGATTGTTTCTTGTTCTTTGTAACAAGTGTTACATTAACATGAGTGTCTCTTGTTCTTTGTAAGAAGTGCAACATAAAGATGATTGTCTCTTCTTTTTGTAACAAGTGTTATATTAGCATGAGTTCTCTTATTCTTTGAAACAAGTGTTATATTAACATCATTGTTTCTTGTTTTTTCTAACAAGTGTTACATAAACATGAGTGTCTCTTGTTCTCTGTAACATGTTTATATTAACACGAGTTCCCTCGTTCTTTGAAACAAGTGTTAATATAACATGATTGTCTCTTGTTGTTTGTAACAAGTGTTATATTAACACGAGTTCTCTTCTTTGTAATAAGTGTTACATTAACATGAGTGACTTTTGTTCTTGATAAGAAGTGTTACATTAACTTGAGTGTCACTTGTTCTTTGTAACAAGTGTTACATTAACACGTGTCTCTTGTTCTTTGTAACAAGTGTTACATTAACACGAGTGTCTTTGTTTTTTGTAACAAGTGTTACATTAACACGAGTGTCTTTGTTTTTTGTAACAAGTGTTACATTAACATGAATATCTTGTTCTTTGTAAAAAGTGTTATATTAACATGTTACTTGTTACAAAGTACAAGAGCCTCTCATGTTAATGTAACACTTGTTACAAAGAACAAGGGAACTCGTATTAATATAACACCTGTTACAAAGAACTAGAGACACTCGTGTTAATGTAATACTTGTTAGAAAGAAAAAGAAAACTCATTAAAAGAAAACTTGGAACAATAAGCAGGAGATACTCGTGTTAACGTGACACTTGTTACAAAGAACAAGACACACTCGTTATAATTTAACACTTTTTACACAGAAAGAGACACTCATGTTAATGTTACACTTGTTACAAAGAACAAGAGTCACTAATATTAGGTTAATACTTATTGCAAAGAACAAGAGAAATCGTTTTAATATAACACTTGTTAGAAAGAACAAGAGACATTCATCTTAATGTAACACTTGTTGCAAAGAACAAGAGAAATCTTGTTATTATAACACTTGTTAGAAAGAACAAGAGACATTCATGTTAATGTAACACTTGTTACAAAAAACAAGAAACAATCATGTTAATCTAACACATGTTTCAAAGAACAAGAGACACTGATGTTAATATAACAAGTGTCACATTAATATGAATGTCTCATGTTCTTTGTAACTAGGGTTACATAAACACGAGTTCTCTTGTTCTTTGTAACAAGTGTTACATTAACATGAGTGTCGTGTTCCTTGTAACAAGTGTTATATTAACATGTTACTTGTTACAAAGAACAAGAGAACTCGTGTTTATCTAAAACTTGTTACAATCTACAAGAGACTCTCCTGTTAATGTAACACTTGTTACAAAGAACAAGAGAACTCGTATTAATATAACACTTGTTACAAAGAACTAGACACTCATGTTAATGTAACACTTATTACAAAGAACAAGAAACAATCATATCAATGTAACACTTGTTACAAAGAACAAGAAGTCGTGTTAATGTAATACTTGTTAGAATAAGCAGGAGACACTCGTGTTAATGTGACACTTGTTACAAAGAACAAGAGACACAAATATTAGTTTAATACTTATTGCAAAGAACAAGAAAAATCCTTTTAATATAACACTTGTTACAAAGAACAAGAGACATTCATCTTAATGTAACACTTGTTGTAAAGAACAAGAGAAATCTTGTTATTATAACACTTGTTAGAAAGAACAAGAGACATTCATGTTAATGTAACACATGTTTCAAAGAACAAGAGACACTGATGTTAATATAACAAGTGTCACATTAATATGAATGTCTCATGTTCTTTGTAACTAGGGTTACATAAACACGAGTTCTCTTGTTCTTTGTAACAAATGTTATATTAACATGATTGTCTTGTTATATTAACATCAGTGTCTCTTGTTCTTTAAAACATGTGTTAGATTAACATGATTGTTTCTTGTTCTTTGTAACAAGTGTTACATTAACATGAATGTCTCTTGTTCTTTCTAACAAGTGTTTTATATTGACAAGATTTCTCTTGTTCTTTGCAACAAGTGTTATATTAAAAGGATTTCTCTTGTTCTTTGAAATAAGTATTAAACTAATATTAGTGTCTCTTCTACTTTGTAACAAGTGTCACATTAACACGAGTGTCTCCTGCTTATTCTAACAAGTATTACATTAACACGACTTCTTGTTCTTTGTAACAAGTGTTATATTAATACGAGTTCTCTTGTTCTTTGTAACAAGTGTTACATTAACATGATAGTCACTTGTACTTTGTAAGAAGTAACATGTTAATATAACACTAGTTACAAAGAACACAAACTCATGTTAATGTAACACTTGTTACAAAGAACAAGAGACACCGATGTTAATTTTACACTTATTGCAAAGAACAAGAGAACTCCAGTTAATATAACACTTGCTACAAAGAACAAGAGACACTGATGTTAATTCTACACTTATTGCAAAGAACAAGAGAACTCCAGTTAATATAACACTTGCTACAAAGAACAAGAGAACTCGTATTAATATAACACTTGTTTCAAAGAACAAGAGAACTCGTATTAATATAACACTTGTTACAAAGAACAAGAAGTGGTGTTAATATAAGTTGCTAGAAAAAACAAGAGACAATCATGTTAATATAACATTTGTTACAAAGAACAAGAGAACTCGTGTTAATATAATACTTGTTACAAAGAACAAGAAAACTCATTAATACAAAACTTGGTACAATAAGCAGGAGACACTCGTGTTAATGTGACACTTGTTACAAAGAACAAGACACACTCGTGATAATTTAAAACTTGTTACACAGAAAGAGACACTCATGTTAATGTTACACTTGTTACAAAAAAGAAAGACACTCGTGTTAATATAACACTTGTTACAAAGAACAAGAAACACTCACTTTATTATAACACTTGTTACAAAGAACAAGAAACAATCATGTTAATCAGACACGTTTCAAAGAACAAGAGGCACTGATGTCAATATAACAAGTGTTACATTAATATGAGTGTCTCATGTTCTTTGTAACAAGGGTTACATAAACACGAGTTCTCTTGTTCTTTGTAAGAAGTGCTTTATTAACGTAAGTGTTTCATGTTCTTTGTAAGAAGTGTTAGATTAACATGATTGTTTCTTGTACTTTGTAACAAGTGTTAGATTAACATGATTGTTTCTTGTACTTTGTAAGAAGTGTTAGATTAACATGATTGTTTCTTGTACTTTGTAACAAGTGTTAGATTAACATGATTGTTTCTTGTACTTTGTAACAAGTGTTAGATTAACATGATTGTTTCTTGTTCTTTGTAACAAGTGTTAGATTAACATGATTGTTCTTGTTCTTTGTAACAAGTTTACATTAACATCTTGTTCTTTGTAACAAGTGAAATTAACACGATTAACATGAGTGTCTCTTGTTCTTTGTAACAAGTGTTAAATTAACACGAGTGTCTATTGTTCTTTGTAACAAGTGTTAAATTAACACGAGTGTCTCTTGTTCTTTGTAACAAGTGTTATATTAACATGAGGTCTCTTGTTCTTTGTAACAAGTGTTATATTGACATGAGGTCTCTTGTTCTTTTTAACAAGTGTTACATTAACACGAGTGTCTCTTGTTCTTCGTAAAAAGTGTTACATAAACATGATTGTCTCTTCTTTTTTGTAACAAGTGTTACATAAACATGATTGTCTCTTCTTTTTTGTAACAAGTGTTACATAAACATGATTGTCTCTTCTTTTTTCTTTGTAACAAGTGTTACATAAACATGAGTGTCTCTTGTTCTTCGTAACAAGTGTTATATTAACATCTCTTGTTCTTTGTAACATATGTTACATAAACATGTGTGTCTGTTGTTTTTTTTGTAACTAGTGTTACATTTTCATGAGTGTCTCTTGTTCTTTGTAACAAGTGTTACATAAACACGGTCTCTTGTTCTTTCTAACAAGTGTTATAAGGTGAGTGTTTCTTGTTCTTTGTTAGAAGTGTTATATTAACATGTCTCTTGTTCTTTGTAACAAGTGTTACATAAACACGGTCTCTTGTTCTTTCTAACAAGTGTTATAAGGTGAGTGTTTTGTTCTTTGTTAGAAGTGTTATATTAACATGTCTCTTGTTCTTTGTAACAAGTGTTACATTTTCATGAGTGTCTTGTTCTTTGTAACAAGTGTTACATTTTTATGAGTGTCTCTTGTTGTTTGTAACAAGTGTTATAATAAAGTGAGTGTTTCTTGTTCTTTGTAACAAGTGTTATATTAACATGATTGTTTATTGTTCTTTGTATCAAGTGATATATTAAAACGATTTCTCTTGTTCTTTGCAATAAGTGTTAAACTAAGATGAGTGTCTCTTGTTCTTTGTAACAAGTATTACATTAACACGAGTCCTCTTGTTCTTTGTAACAAGTGTTACATTAACATGAGAGTCTCTTGTACATTGTAACAAGTGTTAGATAAACACGAGTTATCTTGTTCTTTGTAGCAAGTGTAATATAAACACGAGTTCTCTTGTTCTCTGTAACAAGCAACATGTTAATATAACACTTGTTACAAAGAACAAAAGACACTCAAGTTTATGTAACACTTGTTACAAAGAGGAAGAGACACTCATGTTAATGTAATACTTGTTACAAAGAACAAGAGAACTCGTGTTTATATTACACTTGCTACAAAGAACAAGAGACAATCATGTTAATGTAACACTTATTACAAAGAAGAGAACTCGTGTTAATGTAACACTTCTTATCAAGAACAAAAGACACTCATGTTAATGTAACACTTATTACAAAGAAGAGAACTCATGTTAATATAACACTTGTTACAAAGAACAAGAGACAATCATGTTAATATTAACACTTATTTCAAAGAACGAGAGAACTCGTGTTAATATAAACATGTTACAAAGAACAAGAGTCACTCATGTTTATGTAACACTTGTTAGAAAAACAAGAAACAATGATGTTAATATAACACTTGTTTCAAAGAATAAGAGAACTCGTGTTTATGTAACACTACTTACAAAGAACAAGAGACACTCACGTTAATGTAACACTAGTTACAAAGAACAAGAAAACTCGTGTTTATGTAACATTTGTTACAAAGAACAAGAGACAGTCATGTTAATGTGTCACTTGTCACAGAAAGAACAAGAGAATTCTTGTTAATATAACACTTATTCCTTGTTTGTTACAGTCCAATCGTTGGAGATCTCCTGTTAGATATTATAATTTATCTTGGAGAAGTCTCTGATTTATTATGTTATGTGTGTTACAGATTATGATTTCAAAAATATCCTGGACATTTTAATTTAGAACTTAAATAAATATTAATATGTATCAAATTTATGATACTTGCCAACAAGACATACACACAATTTTCTTTGTTTACACAAATATACATTTATATACAAAAAAACAATACAATTTAAAATAATGATGATTACAAATAGTGAATACAAATAATTATTTGTATACGAAAATTTTACAAACTCACAAACAATATTCAGTCTTCTATGTGGTCTGGAACTGAATATTTTATTGACAGCCTAACTCTGCTTTATATGTAAATATCAAATACATATAAATATATACACAGGTATAGATAATACATACCCTTTGTTTTATGGTTTTAAACTTTTGATTATCAGACAAGTCACTGCAGAGTCTTTGAGTAAACGCTGTACTTTTCTCATGTGAAGAAATAGAACCTATGACAGACACTTGAACTTCCTGAAAATAACAACAAACAAAACAGCCATAATTGTAGTTAGGTCATCTGTAAAGAAACTTAATATATTACCTAAAATGAAAAGAGAAAAAGTGCAAATTTCAATGTAAAAAAGAGACTTGGAAATAATAGCCAGTTATGAAGTTGTATAAACGATCTTGAGTTACACTTACAATTAAGATTTAATTAATCAATCAGTATAAATAGTTATTTACAACTTTCAACTGATTAGATCTGATTTCCATACAGTACTTAATAATAAGATCTTTATCAGAGTCTAATTTAGGCTAATGCAGTGAGTTATGTGGAATCTTTAATAATATACTATGTGCAAGTAGAGCTGCATTGGTATCAGAAAAATTGGATACAGAAACTTAATAATAGAAAATTCTATGAGATATTTATATAATGAAGTAGTACAGAATCTCTTAGTAACTGAGTTCATGAAAGAAAAAAGACTGGGTTCAAAATACCTACAAACAAACAATCCTTATTAATTCACTAACACAAACATTGCGTGTGTATACTTGCCCAAGGAACAATAAACAGTCTCTTCTACAAAAATAAGTATCATCATTTTATTGAGCTTAAACTATCTACCAGACTGTTTAAACTCAATATTTCTCACTTTACAGGCAACATCAGATTCATCAAGAGGCCCATTACACCATGAGCAGAATAGGTGTAAGCTCAATACAATGGTAAGGAGAAAGATAACTTAAACAACATCAAATTACATACACACACACACACACAGAACAAATTATAAATTCAAAACATACTATGTCAAATACTGATTGAGGTGTTTAAGACTGTTAAGGAAATTATAAACGTAACAGTTGTCTTTAATTAAGACAACTTTATTTTTCTAACAGGGTAGCTGACCCCTCAAAGGATTGCTTTCAGATGTAGTACATGCAGTTAATCTGAGGAAGTTGAAGGGAAGACACATTACATATCTGAATAATAAGGGATGGCTTTGAGTGTTTTGTTATTAGTTTAGGGTTTAGTACAGTGGATAGGACAGTCTCAACATACTGGCATATTCCTTGTTGTTTTTAAATTACATGTATTTATTTGTACACACAATATTTTTCTCTCTCCCTAATTCAGGCTTGTCTTCAAACTAGTAGATAATTTTAACTTTCAAAAAATAAAATTCAAAGTTGAACCATGGTTACACAGTGTGTTAAGTTTTACCATTCTTGTGAACACTTATGACAAAGACAGCACAACCCTTAGACAAAGAACTCGATACAGCATCCTAATTTTAAAAATTCTCCATAAAAAGAATTCAATATCATAATTTTATTAACACGCCTTACAACACAGAAATTTACCACCAAAGTACAGAACAACTATATAAACCCTATAATGAACACTTCAGAAACTTTTAACAAAGAAATGCAATAAAGAAAAACCCTTCCATAATGATTATACAAAATAAATTTTAACATAGCAGAAAATACAAATTTCAATCTCAATACAAAAATGATTTAAATAATATACATTTAATGTATAGTTACAATGAAAAATAATGTTTAAGAATAATACATAAAACTGCAAACAATGAAATGCAAAATAACCCTTGAATAACAACTCATGACATAAGAGGAAGCTATTCTTTAGATGAACTAAAGATAGATAAATTAATAACTTCTTTTGCTCTATGACAAATGAAGAACAAATCAGCATTAGATCAAAAATTAAGCCTTTATGCATTAAATAAAATTACTTCTAAAAAAATTTAAAAGTATATATAAAATAACACTTAATAATACATACTAAACAAATTAATCTTTTGAAGAAATTCAGTACTAACATAATGATTATAATAAAAAAATGTAGGGACATATGTACTGAAATTGGTATGTTTACATTATAAAACCAAATAAATCAAACCCACTAGCCAGCCACTGCAAATTATTTATACTTTAATCAATTACTCATTCTTAAATACCAAAACAATATATCAGAAGAGAAAAGCAAATAATAAAAAGAGAAAATACCACGATGCTTATATATCACTCAATTAAATATATATATATACACACACATACAGGGAGTGAACAAAAGAAGTTGCCCCTTTTAAAATGTTAATTTTTTATGTCTTTTAATAAATAATAGAAAAATTTGTAAAAACTATGTTTTTAGAATGTGCTATTTTATCAAATATGATATCAAATCGTAATTTTACATGGCTTTTGTAAATACCTGAACTTTTTATGATTTTTGTGACATTTTATCATAAGAAGTGATGTGCTCCCTGCTACAGTTTCTTAGATATTCTTATTCCTAGTTGCCTACAATTGTTAAAATTAGGATTTAAGATCATATTTGAACAGATCTCATCAAGTGTGTTCTAAAAACGTATGTTTTAGATATTTTTCTGTTATCTAACAAAAGATATAACAAATTAAAAAGGCAACTTTTTTTGTCCACCTCCTGCACATGGGGAAAATTTATACTAACCTAAGCAGCAGAAATGAGGTCTAGCTTTCATCACTCACACTTCATATCCAACATCACACCCTCTATAGTGGCAGTGGATCACCACTTGGCTGCTATGGTGTCTCTTATTATTTCTCTAGCTCAGTCTAAAGTTTGGCTGGCTTAAGCCAGCTCTGTCAGCAGCTGGTAGTGTTACTGCAGTAGATATTTGCAGTTATACATGGTCCAAGTTTTTGTGGATATTTCCTGATGTGCATACTTTAAAAAATTGAACTTGCATCACTGTCAGGACTATGGCAATGAATGTTGATGGTTTCATTTACAAGTCAGCCATCATCTGCAACTGATGCAATCTTCAGAACCTCTTGGTCACTGGCCTCATATTTAACACTGCCAGTAGTCCAGTGATCCCTTTGTTTATCTCTCTGTTGTTATTGATGACACTACTGACAATAAGATCTTCACAGTTTGTTGGCTACTAGCAACAATGATTCCAAAGGTGTTGTATTTGTTATTTGTGGTACTGAGTTCTGGAAGACGTGTTTCTCTGCCACCCAACATTCAGCTGTCCTTTAGGACAACCTCAACTCTCACAGAGCTTCTCTGGCTTAGAGATATAGTGATATTTTGCACAGACCAATGCACGTACACTACTTGTAGCTCATTGTTTATAGACACATTATGATAAGACACTTAGGAGAGGGTTCTTGATACTGAAGGGCCTACCATTCATCTTTCTTGATAACAATGTTTTGGAAGCTGACTGCCATGTCTGCACCACTGGTACAAAGGTGGTGCTTAGCTAATCATTAGTGGATTCTGCCACTCTGTCCAATAAGGTGTAAGGCTCTTAGGTCTGCTTGGTCCCCAGACTTCAGAATCAGTTAGGTCTCGTAATCTGAGGGTCGCGGGTTTGCATCCGAGTCCCGCTAAACATGCTCGCTTATTCAGCCGTGGGGGCGTTATAATGGGACGGTCAATCCCACTTTTCGTTGGTAAAAGAGTAGCCCAAGAGTTAGAGGTGGGTGGTGATGACTAGCTGCCTTCCCTCTAGTCTTACACTGCTAAGTTAGGGACGGCTAGCACAGATAGCCCTCGAGTAGCTTTGTGCGAAATTCCAAAAACAAACAAAAAACAAAGCTTTTTGTAGTCTGAATCCATCGCCTCACAGAGAAGAGAGAAAAGTCGAGACTAAAGTGGCCGAGACTTGATGAAATTTACTACTTGAATAACTTGATTCATAACAGACTGCAAATCTTTCAGTAAAGATTTGGAGGAAGCACCTCTCTGTGAATCATGCAGTGAACAATCCTAATGTTTGGATTTTGTTGGCGCACCAGAATGACGAATCCCTTCTTTTACCTTACATTGAAGAACAGCCATCGGTGAAAACGCTGACACAGTTATTCCAATGTAATTTGAAGAGCAAAATGTTTTCATTCACCAACTCGAAAATGTCTTGGCCTTTCCTGTACTTTTTAAATCTTTGCAAAATTAGTATTCGTTTACCATTTTCCATCTTTTATGAATCGAACAAAAGTCAGAACTTGAGATTTTCCACTAACGTCAGAAGATTCATCAACTTCAAGAGACCAGAGCAGAGACAATTCATCTTCAGGTGCTTCCAAGTGTTCGCAAACTTGATCCTTCAAATCCAACGATAAGTCTTCAATTCTGAGTGAAATTGTGTCACTGGACAGTGGAACTTACTTAACCTTTTTGGCAGCATCCGTTCCAAGCATAGTTTCAACAATGATTGCTAATGCTGGCACAATGACTGATTTGGCCTCCGTATGCGCTTTCTTGCGTTTTGCAAACAACTGAAAAACCTTATAACTTGCAATCAATCCTTTTTCGAACAGCTTCATCTATTTCACAAGCTTCCTTGATCGCTCATGTTGTTGAACCGCGAGATTCTCGAAGTGCAACCCAGTATCACCAGTTCTAGCCAATATTTTTATGACACAAGTTGAAACACAAGCAATTAACACAGCATTACATCCACCACTATACTGGTACAGATATGTAGATGACACGGTTGCAGGATTCAAATCTACAGAACACATACTTAATTTTTCAATCACATTAACTCTATACATCCCAACATTAACTTCACATGTGAACAGGAAGAAAGCAATCAAATATCATTTCTTAACCTCAAAATTACAAGAACTGACACACAATTCAAAACAGAAATCCACCGAAAAATCACCCATACTGGACTATACATTCCTTGGGACTCAGCACATGAAACAAAACAAAAACTCAGCATACTAAGAAACCAAATAAACACAGCCATAAAACTATGCTCACCAGATAAAATTAACGATGAATTAGACAAAATAAAACAATACTTCATCAACATCAATAAGTTTCCTCCACAAACCGTAGAAAACATAATACGCACACACCTAGACAAAAGCAAAATCAACCACCAACTAAAGTAAATACAGCTCACGAATCAAAAAAAACCACGAAACCATATACTGCTGTATACCATATATTCCTGACATCAGCAAACAAATAACCAACATTTGGCAAAATTAGTAACAAAATATGACATTCCAGTTAATACCAAATTTATTCAAAACCAGGCACAAAACTGAGGTCTATACTATGTAAAAAAACTACACTGACAAACACAACACCAACATTATTTATAAAATACAATGTGATAACTGCCACGACTTCTATATTGAGAAACAAGTAGAAAAATGGAAACCAGATTCAAAGAACATAAAGTCACCTTCACACGTTTTCGAACACTGCAAGTCAAATAAACACAACATAACCATAGAAAACACTCAAATACTAAATAAAGAAACAAACATAAACAAACGCAAAATTAAAGAAGCCTTACTTATACAACAACTTAAACCCAAAATAAACCAATATAAAGGAACGCCTTTATACCTATATTAATATAATAAAATAAATAAAATTATATATTCAAACATCTAATACCGCCCTCTACATTTCGACACACAGTTACACAACCCCTTTCAAACATGTGGTCAGCTTCCGGTCAGTTACCTCTTTCTTTGTGAACCTGACGATGACCGAAGAAGGTCGAAACGTTGTTCGCTCTTCTATGTAAAATATTTTCTCAACCCAAACGAGCCGTTTTGCATATAAATCTTTTGGTCTATCCTTCACAGCTGAATGTTTTGTTTCCAAGTGTCTCTTCACTTTGCTAGGAACAAGCGCCTCGTTCGATAAAGCTGCATTGAGAGTAGGCAGAATGGTAATTGAGAATGTTCCGATTCCAAAGCGATAAAACCGTATTCGATGTATTTGTTTTGTACTCGTTTGATTCCTTGCTTTTGATTCAACACATTCTCCTTTGCAGCACCAGACTAAATTTTTTTTTTTCATGGATAAATGATAAGCTAATTCATACACGATAAGCACGAAGTTCTGCAGTTGGTATAAAATTCCTACCTACAGAGTAGTAGCTGTAACTCACCGCATAATGAGAACTTGTTCCAGAAAGCAGTTTGATTGTTTGATGCATCATTTATGACGTACGAAGCGCTTTTATGCATAATAAAAAATTCACTGTTAATTCATACCATTATAGTTAAAGGAAAAATGTGTTGGTTAAACATAGTAGCCTACTTTTTCAAATTAATATAAATCAAACATAATAATGTGAATCATACATACTTACATTACAATTTTTGATGGAACCTTTTGTAGTCCATTTCTTTAGCTTTTTTTCTAATCACATTAGCCATCTTAAGCCTAATGTTTGAAGAGCGTAAACTTAAAACTCAATAAATCACTAAATTAAAAACACAAAACTAAATAAAAGTTCTGATTTTCAAAACGTAAAAGGATGGTAAAGCTTTTGATATTACCAAGAGTTTTCTGAATTTCGAATTTATGTTGTTATAGATAACTAAGAGTACATACGTTTAAATGATTCTTCCACAACGGTTAAAAACGTTCTATTTTGCTAAGCAATCGCAATTCAATATCTCAGAATAGAACAATGCGATGTAACCAATCAAATTCAGCTAGGAACAAGCGACACTTTACAAAACGAAAAGAAAAATGAATATACTTTCTAAAATTAACAAATGTTTAAGTAATCCACTTTTAACACACATTTTCATAACTTGCAACCATTTTATTTTTTATTAATTTTTCCAAAATTAATTCAAATAAAAAGTAGTTACGTTATATGCAATAAAACCTAAATGACAAGTTTGTTGTTGTTGTTTTGAATTAAGCACAAAGCTACACAATAGGTTATCTAGGCTCAGCCCACCACGGCTATTGAGAGCCGAATTTTAGCGTTGTAAGTCCACAAACATTCCGCTGAGCCACTGGGTAGCAAATGACAAGTAATTAGAAAATGAATCAATAATGGCATGTTTAATTATTTTAGGCCCGGCATGGCCAAATGCGTTAAGGCGTGCGACTCGTAATCCAAGGATCGCGGGTTCGCATCCCCATCGCGCCAAACATGCTCGCCCTTTCAGCCGTAGAGGCGTTATAATGTTACTTTCAATCCCACTATTTGTTGGTAAAAGAGTAGCCCAAGAATTGGCGGTGGGTGGTGATGACTAGTTGTCTTCCCTCTAGTCTTACAGTGCTTAATTAGGGACGGCTAATTCGTGAAATCAAAGTATTTTGATGGCTAAAAATTATTATACCAAGATATTGAGTCTTACATTTACTAAAGAAGAACAAAGCAATTCTATAAAGATATAAGACGAAACCCCAATTTTCAATTTCTTTTAAAAAAACATCGATGCAAAAAAATAGTAATAATGGACACTTCATAAAAAAGATATAATGTCAAACAAACAAATACATTAAAATTTTAGAAATAAATAACTTCACTTTTGTCATCCTGCAATTATTATGTGAAATACATAAGCAAATACCTAATTGGATTACCGAAACGATTCACTAAGAAACACATCGACATATATACTATAATCATACCAAATCCAGATATTCATTAAGAAACACATCAACATAATTATACGAAATCCAGGTATTCATTAGGAAACACATCAACATAATTATACCAAATCCAGGTATTCATTAAGAAACACATCAACATAATTATACCAAATCCAGGTATTCATTAAGAAACACATCAACATATGTATACCAAATCCAGGTATTCACTAAGAAACACATTGACGTGAACACCGTAACATATACCAAATCCAGGTATTTACTAAGAAACACATTGACCTCTATATTATAATCATACCATATCCAGGTATTCTGTAAGAAACACATCGACATCAATACTATAATCATACCAAATCCATCCACATATTTACTATAATAGTACCATATCCAGGTATTCACTGAGAAACACATTAACATAAATACTATAATCATACCAAACACATCGACATATATACTATAATCATACCAAATCCAGGTATTCACTTAGAAAAATATCGACATAAATACTATAATCATACCAAACACATCGACATATATACTATAATCATACCAAATCCAGGTATTCACTAAGAAACACATCGACATATATACTATAATCATACCAAATCCAGGTATTCACTAAGAAACACATCGACATAAATACTATAATCATACCAAACACACCGACATTTATACTATAATCATACCAAATCCATCCACATATTTACTATAATCATACCATATCCAGGTATTAACTGAGAAACACATCGACATATATACTATAATCATACCAAATCCAGGTATTCACAAAGAAACACATCGACATATATACTATAATCATACCAAATCCAGGTATTCACAAAGAAACACATCGACATATATACTATAATCATACCAAATCCATCCACATATTTACTATAATCATACCATATCCAGGTATTAACTGAGAAACACATCGACATATATACTATAATCATACCAAATCCATCCACATATTTACTATAATCATACCATATCCAGGTATTCACTGAGAAACACATTAACATAAATACTATAATCATACCAAACACATCGACATATATACTACAATCGTACCAAATCCAGGTATTCACTTAGAAAAATATCGACATAAATACTATATATCATACCAAACACATCGACATATATACTATAATCATACCAAATCCAGGTATCTACTAAGAAACACATCGACAAACACTACTATAATCATACCAAACACACTGATATTTATACTATAATCATACCAAATCCATCCACATATTTACTATAATCATACCATATCCAGGTATTAACTGAGAAACACATCGACATATATACTATAATCATACCAAATCCAGGTATTCACAAAGAAACACATCGACATATATATACTATAATCATTCCAAATCCATCCACATATTTACTATAATCATACCATATCCAGGTATTAACTGAGAAACACATCGACATATATACTATAATCATACCAAATCCAGGTATTCACAAAGAAACACATCGACATATATACTATAATCATACCAAATCCATCCACATATTTACTATAATCATACCATATCCAGGTATTAACTGAGAAACACATCGACATATATATATAATCATACCAAATTAGGTATTCATAAAGAAACACATCGACATATATACTATAATCATACCAAATCCATCCACATATTTACTATAATCATACCATATCCAGGTATTCACTAAGAAATACATCGACATAAATACTATAATCATAGCAAACCATCGACATATATACTATAATCATACCAAATCCAGGTATTCACTGAGAAAAACATCGACATAAATACTATAATCATACCAAACCATCGACATATTAACTATAATCATCCAAATCCAGGTATTCACTATCGACATAAATACTATAATCATACCACACCGACATTTATACTATAATCATCCAAATCCATTGACATATTTACTATAATCATACCCATATCCAGGTATTAACTGACTCGAGAAAAAGAAACACATATATATACTATAATCATTCCAAATCCATATATTTACTATAATCATACCATATCTGTGGTATAACTGAGAAACACATCGGCCATATATACTATAATCATACTCAAATCCAGGTATTCACAAAGCAAAACACATCGACATATATACTATACCCATACCAAATTCATTCACATATTTACATAATCATACTGCATTAGGTTAACTAGAAAACACATCGACATATATACTATAATCATACCAAATCCATCCACATATTTACTATAATCATACCAAATCCAGGTATTCACTAAGAAATACATCGACATAAATACTATAATCATAGCAAATCCATCGACATATTAACTATAATCATACCATATCCATGTATTCACTGAGAAACACATCGACATAAATACTATAATAATAGCAAAACCATCGACATATTAACTATAATCATACCAAATCCAGGTATCACTAAGAAACACATCGACATATATACTATAATTATACAAAATCCAAGTATTCAAATCAATATTTGTTTTGTTTCGCTTGAGGCTATTTGAGGGCTATCTGCGCTTGTCGTCCCTAATTTAGTAATGTAAGAGTAGGTGGAAGACAGCTGATCATCAGTACCTACCGCTAATTTCCTGCGTTACTCTTTAACAACGAATAGTGGGATTGACCGTTACGTTAAAACGCACCCACTTCTAAAAGAGTTGAGCATGTTTGGTGCGACCAGGATTTTAACCCGCGACCCTTGGATTACAAGTCGAGTGCTTGAACCACATGCATGCCCGGGCGAAAGTAATGAGAAGTACTTGTAGTTACTAAGGTAATCTGAAACAAGTAACGTTGAGATGCTTGTTTCATATGGAGGATTATCACACAAAATATATTATTCCTGGTAGGATTTTTCTTTACTAATTAAAATACTTTTTATTAGTGTTTTAAATAGAAAGTTCTACCGTTCATGATTTTTGGCTTAAAAAGATTACACGTTCGCCAGTGACGTAGCTAGGAAAGGGGGGGGGGTCAAAGGTGTACATCTGTCCCCGGCGCAGCGTCGGGGTGGGGCGCCAAATTGATGTTACATAATTAGGAATGAATTTCAGAATGAAATGTTTTCCCTCTTAACCAAGTAATGTCCAGTGTCCCATATATGAGAGTTGCAACGTCATGTGTTGCCACAATTTGGTTGTGATTTGTCACGTTATACCATAACGCTGTTATGAAATCGTCAAAATGCAGTCACTTCATAGCGAATAATCAACGTTGTTATGTAACATTGTGTGAACGTTGTGAAATGAACATTATATGCTGTAAATCAGTAATCAGAACGCACATTACATTAGTACTTCACCGAACAAAGTCGGTAAATTGTCTATTACTTGATCCAGTTTTGCAACGCTACCATGACCTCAGCGCCTTGTCCTTCGGGAGTAAACCGACCCGGCTATAACAGATAATTGACCCCGCAAGTCTGACCAATGTTTCATGATCAATGCTGTCAGTGAACAAAAGTCATGCGGAGTGACATTATTCACTGGACTAAGAATGTAACTTGAAATTCTTGATATGAGTATGCTCTCTTTGTACACACTCCCATTAAAATGATCAAGAAAAAAGATGTTTAACATTACAGATATTAATTTTGAGGTAAAAGAGGACTGGAAGGTTAAACACGAACCATCTAGTGGAAGAAGACTATTGTATTGTTTGAAATGGTAAGTGAGTTTTCCAGTGATGAATATTAGTAGTCTGTTTCTCTTTATTATACTTTTTAAAATTAAACAATAAGTTATTCTCTTGTAAACACTCTTAAACCCTATATTTTGTTTGTTTTAATTGATTTTTTTACCTAGTGTTTTCCTAGCATCATTACAATATGTACCTGATTTGCATGTTTGTTTGTTTTTTATCTTTATCATTTAATACTGAAACTTATGTTAGTGAACTTTCTATTTGTCTTTTCCTACAAGAAAACATCTCTTAAATAGCAACTTCTATAACTTTTACGAAATAAAAATTCATTCAATGTTTTTAGGTAAAAAAATAAAATATCTACTATTTCTAAACTACTTAGTTCAGAGACGTCTCAAGAAATGTTTCTAGGAACAGAGGGTTAAAGTTAAGAGCAATGAATCTGCTATTACAGACAAGTGCTTACAATCAGACTTGATCATTATAATATGTAAGACTCATTTAAGTCATACTGTAGATTTGCAGCTATATATACTCTATAATAATAAATGTTGGTTTGTTCTTTTAGGTTCTTAACCCTGCAGGAGAATTTCTGTCCAACAAAAAACAGCTGCTTATATAGGTACAGTAATCTGAAATTACATAAAACACATTATTTCAATGGCATTTACTGTGTATGTATGGTAAGAACAATACATCTCTGTGGTAACCTGCTGTTGATATTACCAGCAAGTGGCAACAAGTTAATCCCAATGACATTATGTCAGGATTTACAGAATGTCATCAAGACTGCATAGATTTCTTTGAAAACCTGACTGATAATTTCCATGTTTTATATCCAAGAAGCTGCTGTGGTAGTGACATTTTCCAATATTAAGCTACAAGGTAGGTATCTAGAGGTTTTAAGTAAAGCTGCTGATAAACCTAGGAATTTTATTGAACTCATAATCAAGCATTCTTTATAAACATATTAAAGGAGAATCAGGATTAATTTAATGCATCACTTCTAGTTTGCACTTGCTAAATATAATAATTATTGTCAGAAAACAAAATTATATAAACCCTGTCATTTTGAAACCCCTTCAAAGGTAATGAGCACATTATTTTAACTTACAAGAGGGTAACAAATTGTAAATAATGGAAAAGTAATTAAAAGTTTTAATGACATTACGAAACCTAAAAAATGATCAAATGTTTATACACTAATATTTTGAGTATTATTAAAAAGGATAAACAAGTTCTTGCTTTTCTGACCCTGATGTTATGCACAAGAAACACTTTTATAGGGGTATAAAACACTGTTAATGCTGAGTTCCTTTAAATTTTTTCGCGAGTAAAATTACTGAAGACAACGATTGTATGAAAAGTTAACAAATGTTTGAAAATATCTAGATATTATTACTTTTGACTAGAATTTTCATGATACCAAAACACTGGATTAACATCTCAACAGGACAAAATCAAATACTATGATTACATAATGCACTAAACTCATACCTCACTAAAAACAAAATATACAACATGATTACTCCTGTTATGTTTTACCAGATAGGGATGATAAATAACACCTAAAGGCTATAATTACCTAATAAAACAATGTAGTTAAACCCCACTATTTAATAAAGCATGTATCACAACCACTCAAAAACATAGCTGATTATGACCAGAAAAAAAAATACATACCAGTACTGTTTGTACACTAAGTCCTGTCTAATGTGATAAAACATTGTACTGTAGCCAGCTGTGTTTTTTAATGTACAGAAAAACCACACAATGGCTCTCTATGGAGAGCATACGTCAACTTCCACTTGATAAATCCACTACCACTGCTACATAGCCCATGAACACATTAGCAAATTTTTTATATGTGCGAATTTTTCATCGTCTCTTGTGTCTAAAATAACCCTCAAAGTTGATGATGAAACATAATGATATGAGCTGTCTCAGATATATATTTTTTTCAGCTTTACGAGATTCTAGATTGACCAAATGTTATTATTTTACATGAATAATAAATGTAAAAGGTTCAATCATAAAGGAGAGATATTCTAATAAAATATAATAACTTTTAAATAGTTGTGTGAAAAAATAGAGAAAAATTACAAATAAACTTTAAGAATATAATATAACAAGTTAGAAAGTTAAAATCTCCCCTCTGAATGCATTAATTAATTTAAAAAACTACATGTACTTTGGACTTCAAGGTTTTATTACATGCATTAATGATCTAATGATTTCATTCATATATAATTTCAGTCAGACAATACGGTAAGTGGATGGTAGATAATATTCTGAACATATCAGACAGAATGTGTTTGTTTTGTTATAGCAAAGCAACAACAGGCTATCTGCTGTGTCTACCAAGAGGAATCAAAACCCTGACTTTAGCATTATAAATTCAAACAGTAACCTCTTTCCTACTAGAGAACAGACAATGAACACTTGTATAACAGTTGTTATGGAGTGAATACCTTTTCTAAGTTAACATTCACAAACTTCCTATTATAAAACTGTTATAATAACAAACTACTTACATCAATAGTATTCCAACCACTACTGTAGTTGTTGTATGCCAGTGAGCCTTATAAGCTATTAAATACAATGGTAGCCCACATCAAAATCTTATATCAATGTTAAAATAGCCTTCTTGTTTTCAAGTTATAAATTTCTCTAAAAAACGATTCCTAATTCTTTTAGCTTTTTCACCTCAATCAAATACATTAGACTACTGAAGGTTTTTCAATGTGTGTAAATAATCATACTTAAATAATTTTAAACCTTTACACCACTATTATTTTTTAATGGGATTCAAAACATATAGTCTTCAAAAAGAAACGCAAAAGGCAGAATATAAGACATATTGTTAACAAGTTTATTCCGGGTAGTTCTGTGGCTGACATGTGTGAGGCTTTTGCACAGTCACTGCTGAACATCAAAAGTCTGCAAAGGCAGAGTCCACGCTCACTAGTTGAAGTTTAACGTCACTCCAACGTCAATAGCGAGTATGCCCCCCGTGAGCATCAAAAACATGTTGGAATCTCCTGCCCATGGAAGCGATGAGATGACAAATCACATCCTGTGGAATGGCCAGACCACTCAGCCTGCAAAGCTGCTGCAAGCTGAGGTAGAAGTCTGCGATTGAGGGTTGTCGCAGTCACGGACGTCGAGTCCAACTCGTCCCAAAAGATGTTCGATGGGGCTTAAATGTGGTGATCTGGAGGGCCGGGAGAGAACGTTGATGTTGTGGTGTCTCAAAGAAGACAGTCGTGAGTCGGGATGTGTGTGGACAGGCGTTGTCATGTTGAAAACGTCATTGAAGTTCACCATGATGGGTTGCACATGGGGTTTTAGAATCTCGCTCGACGTATCGTTGAGCCGTAAGATTCCCTCGAATGAATGCAAAAGGACTGCTGGAAGCAGTAGACGTCGCAGTGGTGGTCCTATCCCGAAGGTGACGTAACTGGATGTAGTGATCCTGTGCGGGCGTGGTCACACGAGGTCTCGCCAGATCGTGGACGGTCACGAGTTGATCCATGTTGTTGGTGACGATTCCATAGCCTTTTGATGGTGCTATATTAATATAATGTAAAATAAATAAATTATATATTCAAACATCTAATACCGCTCTCTACATTCCGACACTCAGGTAGCTTTCGGTCAGTTACCTCTTTCTTTGTGAACCTGACGATGACCGAAGAAGGTCGAAACGTTCGCTCTTTCTATGTAAAATATTTTCTCAACCCAAAGGCCAGCCGTTTTTGCAGATCTCTCAAACAAATTTATTGGATACGCATGCGTTTGGCGAAAATCCGATGTTTTCCTCCGTTTTCAAAGTGCACAACTTTTATTGTCATTTTGGTCTGACAATCAGTGCCTTAACACGTGTAACATCACATACTGAGCTTGTAACGTTATTACATATAGTTCTCTTTAAAATAACAAAAATATCCCTTTTTGCCTTTCTTGTTTAAAGAGTATATTTATATATGGTGCCTTTGTTGTTAATTATTTGCAATAATTTTATCAAGATACAAATAATAGTTGATACTATGGAATAAGGTGAACCAGAATTTTATTTGATTAAGTAAGTGGTTCAAAGTTGTATGAAGTTTAAGTTAGGCAATTGAAAACAGATGTTTCAT
>NW_027467782.1:44878799-44932118 GCF_004210375.1 Tachypleus tridentatus | reverse complement strand
CTGCTAACTCTTTTACCAATTCAAAGTCGGATTGACCATTACATTATAACATCTCCACGGCTGAAAAAGCGGAAATATTCAGTGACAAGATTCGAACTCGCGACTCCACAGATTAGAGCCGAGCGTCCCTAAAGGCCAAGCCATATTTGTAACAAACATACTTTATAGTATATATACGCTCGCACGCGTGACATTAAAATAGTACAAAATGCACATTAAATTTCAGCTAACACGCGAGGTGAAAGACCATGTCCGTTAGTTTTACAGTTCATAAAACAATTGTAGGTATGTGACCCAAGAATTCGTCACAAACTAACTCGATTAGGAACTGGAATTTCCAACGAACGACCAAAAGGAGGACAACCAGTTAGCAACACCTACCACCATAATTACTTTGTCGGCTCATTACATCAAATAAAGGAAGTTACTGCCATTTTCGTAATACCCCCACAGCTGAAAACTTGAGTGAACTTGGACCTTCGGATCAGCAGCCAGGATCAGATACTGGAATTTCCAAGTTGTATTGTGAATGCGGAGAATAATGAAAACTAAAATTAACTAAGCCTGATTATGCACGTTCTGACAACAAGCAGTTCAAGAAGGCCTTGTTTGTTTAGCAATATCACAAAGAAAACTATACATAAGATGTTCTGGTAAAGCTTACCCTAATTTTACTGACAGATTAAAAGGAATGCATTAAATCAAGAGTTCCAACCGCTATCTCATGTATGACCGAGTGGTAGGAGTTTACCTATCATTTTTATACCGCACCTACATCACCAAAATAGTAATAGGTTGAGAACCATGAACCTTCGAATTCAAACCCCAGACACGCCTAACCATTGTCATGCTCAACAGATTTTTAATCGATTTGGTGATCTGCAGATTAAATATGGTTACATCGAGACTAAGCGATAACATCCCATCGTGAAACTTTGTGTTCGACAAACAAATAATAATAATTAGAATAACTTCTTTTATGTCTTGAATAAAAACAAAAAAAAATATGAAGGTATATAGTAGAACATACATGACAAACTAGCCAAGTCAATGAACTTAATGATTAATTAATTTTGTTTATAGAAAAAAGTGTGAATATTTTACAGTTACATTAAAACTCAAAAAGTCAAATATTTTTTCAGTGTGGATTTGGGAAGTGTAACTGAAATGATGACTGTGTTCAACACTGTCGTAATTTGGTGTTGAGACAATGTATTGGTTTCCTTCATAAAGCAGTCATCATATAACCCAGAACTGTAACTCAGTCCTTAATGAAGGAGTCAGTATATAACCTAGAACTGTAACTCAATCCTTGAGAAAGGAGTCAGTGTAGAATCCATAATTTTAGCTTAACTTCTCACTATGCAATCAACGTAGAACCCAAAATGTCACCCAGTCACTAGAACCCAAAATGTCACCCAGTCACTAGTGAAAGAGTCACCACAGAACCTGAAACATCGTCTCAAAATCAAATCAGGACATGAGAAGACTGCATGAAAAGTGTTGTGTGATTAAAACATTTCTGGTGTTGTCTAAATCCTTCAAGCTCATATGTAGCGATAAACACACCACAGAGACCCACTCACCTTAACACAGATGATTCACTCGGAAGATGACACGCATAGTTATTTACAGTTATAAGTAATTTAAATCACTTACAATACCAATATTTATTATTACGTATGGTTGTTATTTTATTTCCTTTCACCTTTCACCTGTCCATTATTGACCACTCTATCCGCACCTGCCAGTCACGTTAGTTGTAGTTTTCAAGCTAAACTCCAAGTCAGTAATTAATTAATAACTTTCCTTTACATACAGAGTTTTGTTGCTGTTATTTTTAATCTATTTCCACATCAATGATTATTACATTCTACTTACGCCTACTCTAATTCAGGAACTGATTTTGCTCTTGATCGTATTTCGTTGCTAATTCAATGCACATTTTCAACTAAATCATTGAGCTACATTAGGCCTAAAAAAAAATCTACAATCAGCCCTCCAACTCAAACGCTTTTATATTATCTCGTTGGTTCATTGATTAACATAAACACGTATTTCAATAAAATTTGTTTCGGCCTCATGGGTAAGGCGCTCGACACCAAGTCTGACGGATGCAGGGTTGAATCCCCGTCACCGAACATACCCGCCATCTCAGTCGCGGAGGCGTTATAATGTTACCGTCAATCCCACTATCCGTTGGTAAAAGAGTAGTCCACTAGTTGGCGGTGAGTCTGTCGACTAGTCGCTTCCCTTCCAATCTATAACTACTAAATTAAAGACGGCTATCGCAGATAGCCCTCGTGTAGCTATGCTCGAAGTTCAAACCAGATTTCTTTTATAGGTCTAAGTCACAGCCAGGAACTTGATACGTATAGTTTATGTTCTTCAAAGGCAGCGAACATATAGAACAGTAGGAAATACAGTGAAACTGAAACCAGGAGAAGTTCCTACCCGTGCATGTGAAGGAAAATTAATCCTAGATATCATTTTACAGTATCACTGGTTTATCTACACGATTTAAAAAGACTTATGTTGGCATTGAAAAAAACAACAACAACAAAGAGAGAGATTACAGATGCAGTTGTTAAGATCCGTGCAGTTAATAAGCTAGTGTTAAACTGATAATTTGGAAATGTATATGAGCGAATGTTCCAAATACCCTATCTTTTGTTTGTCTGTCTCTATTTCTATCTGTGTATCGGTTTCGCCTGTCCATGCTTCAGTTTACAAATTCTTCTGTCTATCTCTCTATTTGTGTTTTTCATGCCTACGTTGAAAATTAATTTTTCATCTGTCTATTAATCTCTCTTTCCATCCATTTGTCTGGTTTTTACGCACTATATTAGTTCCTTATGTCCAGTTTAAAGTTTACCTTTTCGTATGTTAGTTAATAATATTTTTACTTCTACTTTGTTGTCACCTAAATATTGGAATTGGGTAAATACGTGTAGTAACATCTTTATTTGTTACTGGCTATCGTGAGTCTTACGTGTAACAACTCATTTATTTGTTACTGGCTGTTGTGAGTCTAACGTGTAGCAACACCTTTATTTGTTACAAGTTATTGTGAGTCTAACGTGTAGCAACACCTTTATTTGTTACTGGCTATTGTGATTCTTACGTGTTACGACACCTTTATTTGTTACTGGCTATTGTGAGTCTAACGTGTAGCAACACCTTTATTTGTTACAGGCTATTGTGAGTCTTGTACAGACATATTCGGTTCACTTTTGTTTGTTATGCTTTACCACGATTTTCGATCACTAAAATATGTGCTCTCTCAGTATTTCTAGATGAAATAGCGTCCTTCTTTTATTGGCTTGTTTCTTTTACAGTCACCATTCGAATGTCGCATCTATTTTTAAACCACTTTCGATAACGCTCTACAACAATCATCAACTGATTCAAGTGTTGTACATGTGAATTTGTCCCACTTTAGGCTATTTTTGTTGTTATACAGTTTATCATAGCCATGATGAGATGGTTTAAGGGTTACCAACGCGATACAACATTGCTACATTAAGTTTAACTATTATAAAATTCATTATGATCATGCTGAACACTGAGTTTTGAAAGTCTAACTCGTAAATTGTCCACTTTGATCATGTTGAGAGAGATTTCAGGCGTTAATAATCTCTTATACCTTCGATTCATTATTATCACTAAAGGGACTTATAGGTTAGTGGCCTGAAGCTGTTGAAACTTCTATACAGAAGTTCATTTGTTATACAACACGTTTTGATCACGCTAATGTGGTTTAAGTTTTTAAATAGACAACTGATGCAGTTTCTTTTCTTAATGGGCTTTTCATTTTGAGGCACTCTATCAAGGTAATGTGTGTGTGTATATACAATAAAAGTTGTAGTGATACACGTCGAAGTAGTGACAGGTTTACTGAGGCGTAACCACAGAGGAATTGCATTAAGTTTGGAATCTGAACGAACTCTCCACATAAATCAGTCAGATTGCTTATTTTTGTGTCCTAAGAGTCCTTTCTAAATGGGCCATCATCATCTTCTTCCATTTCATTGAAGAGTTTCCCCTCGACAACATGTGTTCTTCTCGTTATTAGCTCTCGCCAGCGGCTGTCTCCTTAGCCAAGAACCTCTCTTCATTCATTCTCATGCTTTAGTGGTTTGGAAGTGCTTCATATTGAGGACCACGGGACGACCGGTCTAAGAGGGCTCAGCTAAACGTTCGCATATATTTACCTCTCCTGTACTTTGCTACTGCCCAGTCTTTCACTGGCGTGTCTGAGCGCAGATCTTCAGACACGTGTGTACTAATGTTCTTCTGTATCCTAGAATGGATCAGTTTCATCCACGGCAAGCTGTTGTATAGGTGGAACAGTATCTCCTACTGATATGCCTTTATGAGAATTCACTTTTTGATTGTGTATGGAGATTTGTTTTCTCTAAGCAAGGGGATCTTTTCAACTCAAAATTCCAATTTTTATTGTCATCATGAGTTGGATAAATGACGTAATGACGGTGCTTGCTATCTTACTACCAGAAATGTGATGCTGTAGTTTATAATGTTAAGTTGTATCAGAAAACCGACGCAAGGAACGTTAATGTTGAATGCATTGTTCAGTGGCATCATGCAACAGATCTGGTTACCGGCTAATTATTCATTGTGATCATGCGATCTGAGCTGTATACGTTAAGCTTGTTCTATTGTTCAGGTCTGTGTCCATTCCTTTGATGTTATTGTTGTGTTCAGTGATTGGAAAGGTAAAGTACACCTTCAAATCTGAAACAGTGTTAACACTTTAAATAAAGGTGTGATAATACTTAGGTGACTATTGTTAAGTAAATTATTGTTGTGGTAATGTACTCGACTTTTTACTTTTATTCATTTTAGAAAATTTTAGAGTGAGTAAAGGTTATATTAACTGCATTGAACATTAACTGAGAAATAATAGATTGGTTATTAAAATCAGTAAACGTTCACCTGAGATATTTATCAAACTGTGCACGGAAAAAGGGATCTTTTTCATGTGGTCCGATGTAAATTATAACTTCTCCTAATCTCACATATTGTGACGCGTCGTTCTAAATTTGAGAAGTGTAATATTACACTTAAGTTACATTGTTTTCGTGGTACCTAATGCCTATTTAGAGTTCAGGCTTTGAGAGATAGGACATAAGATATAAACTGTTTTATTTAGCAATTTACATTGTAAGATAAGAAATGTTAAACCTGTAGGGATATTATGGTATTAACATTACCTTTATCATTATAACTATGTTATCGTTTATATTTATTGATAGGTAAGGTTATCACGAATGCAACGCCTTATTGTTTGAAAGTATTGTCGTAACGTTTAGCTGCGTGAAATGCTTTATCTTAAACTATGTGATATTCATTACAGATATAGAATAGAGTTCACGTTTTAAGTAACAGGAGCCATATAATAATTGATTTGAGTAATTTTTATATTTCACATAATACTGTCTGAAGGATATTACTGTATTACCTTTATCAGTGCTATATCAACACCTTTTTTTATAGATTATTTCTAAACAAGGTATTGTTATGACACGTTAGTTGCATTTTGCATGACAATGGTATCAGTTGATAACAATGACCTGTTACATAGGGGTGGTGTTAAGAGACAACAATAACTTTATAAACAACATACAACAGTGACTTGTTAAATAGGAGTGGTGTTAAGAGACAACAATAACTTTATAAACAACATACAACAGTAACTTGTTACATAGGAGTGGTGTTAAGAGACAACAATAACTTTATAAACAACATACAACAGTGACTTGTTACATAGGAGTGGTGTTAAGAGACAACAATAACTTAATAAGCAAAATAGAACAGTGATCTGTTACATAGAAGTTGTGTTAAGAGTAACTTGATAAACAACATAAACATTAATCTGATATCTTGTATTTTAATAACCTAATATATGACAGTAAAGCTAGTAAGTCACAATGTCCTGATACATAGTACGATGTTGGTAAACAACAATGAGAAATGAAGCCTGAACAAAGATGACATAATATAGAGTAGCTGTGTTAGAATATGTTGCATGGTATTAGAAGACAAAAATAGCTTGACATATAGTATGGTGTTAGAAGACAACAATAACCTGATAAATGGTATGGTGTTAGAAAACAATAATATCCTGATACGTGGTATAGTGTTAGAAGACAACAATAGACTGAAAAATAGTATGGTGTTAGAAGACAACGATAAAGTGATATATAGTACGGTGTTAGAAGACAACGATAACGTGATATATAGTATGGTACTAGAAGACGACAGACAGACTGATGTATAATAAGGTTTTAGGAGACAACAATAGACTAATAACTACTATGGTGTTAGAAGACGACACTATACTAATATATAGTATGGTTTTAGAAGACGACAATAGCTTGGTACGTGTGTGTTGTTGAAAGACAACAGTGACCTGATATATATATGTATACTATGGTGTTAGAAGACACCAGGAGCAGCAACTGGATACATTAAAGCAGTGTTAGCAAATAAAAATTTCCATCTGGGAGATAATATTCTCAGCACTGTAATAATGATACGTTAGATGACTGTATTTTTATAAATATTACATTGAACCGTTATAGAATACTCTGATTGTATTTTATGATAACGTTGTTAAAAACTTACGTCACAGATTGAGTATATCAGTTTTGTTATCAGCAAAGCAGTGAATGTTACCAATCACCACTGTGGACATCGTAAAGCAACGGTTTTCAAGTAGCTAGAGTCAGTTAGAAGGACTTGTAAGTCAAAGTTGAAAGGTTTTAAATTTGTAACATTTGTGCTTTAAATGCAAAGTTTCACTGCTGTCGTTTAATAAACCTTCAGAGGCGTTAGCCACTATTTTTCAAATACATTCTACCTGTGAAATATTATTGTGTCTGACCTCGAGTCTTTAGTTTGATATTGCGACTGGAACGTCTGTTACAATATTCAGCAATTTTAAAAGAAACCTTAGAAAACTTACTTTTAACAGTCGCAGAGGCTCGAAGGGACGCAAGGTTGTCCGACATCTGCCGTACTTGTGGTTGGGGTATCGGCTGATTGCTAAAGCCCATTCCGTCCAGCCCTTCACTAAATCCGTAGTTATAATACTGCGTGTCAGTGTTGACAGCGGGGGGAGGACTAAAAGGTGGACATAGGTGCGACAGACTTTGCACGTGAGGAGATGTCATTGGAGGCGCAGTTTGCGGTGCTGTATGAGTCATGATGGGCGGCTGGGGGTTAAAGTCTCGCAGGTAGATGGGAGAGGAAGATGCGGGAGACGGTGGACCCAGGGTGAGAGGTGGAAGGCTATTGTCCGTTGGGTCTTCAAAAAACACTTTGTCCAGGTTGGTTGAAGGGAAGAAAAAGTTCTGTTGGTCAAATCCCAAGCCGTCAAAACCCTCTTGGTTGGTTAGGTTTAGAATGTCCTTTACCGAAAAAGGTGTGCCAACAGAGCCTGAAGATGCAGCACTGGCAAGCATGGCGAGAATCTAGCAGCGGGGCTGAGGATAATCCATTAGCGGATACAGCCACTCAACCTTGTCAAGAGCCAGGACAAACAACGGCCAGTTTCGGTCAAGGATCGAAAAAACAACAAAAATCGTCAGCTTCTCTTACTCTCTAACTGGACGTTAAGTGGAAATGGTATCAGACAGCCATTGGCTTTTTGTATTCGATAGTATTTTGAGGTTAGTTGTGGTCAAGGAAACGGTCGTGAACAGCTGGCAAAGATGTCATGAACCGGCTAAAGCAATAAAGAAAACAACTGAAGGCCAGTGTTCGTTACTGGAACACCCGTCCGTTGTTCTCGACTCTATTTAAGATCCACTGCAGGGAGAGGTCTGATCGTGGCTTTGTAGTATGGTGCAATCAGTTTCGTATATCCGTAATCACGTCACGCCACCAACATCAAATATCGAGCTGCCAGGGTTCAAACCATAAGCTTTTACTCGCTGGCCCGGCCCGGAGAGCGCCCCCACATACCGCCAGTAGCGATAACAGTAACTCCCGCCTTCACTTTCAGGGCCCGTCCTTCCCGAGCTTTATCTCGGAAAATGTTCGAAGCAGGAAGTTACGTAGTGAACCTTCCAGTTTCCCCTACCCCCTTCATCCCCTGGGGTACCGTTTTGCTCGACTTGACAAGCTGCGGCTTTGAGATGAAACACGAGCTTGTCGTTGTTTGGGGGGGGAGGGTTGGTTAGGGGGGGTCAAACGTAAACGTGTAAATCAAATGGATGAAAAATCACCTCAGTACAGCTCGCTGATTGGCTGATTGTATATGCCTCGGAGTGTTGACTTTAAACGGCACCACTAATGTATGGGGCTGGCCTACAATATCCACCTCTGCTGTACGTTCAGCTATTCCTACAAAAATTTCATCATTTTTATTATTCTGAACTGAGATAAATCCTCGAAAGCAGAGCGATATGTGCAGAAGGAAGAGCACTTTTTTTTTGTGGGGGTTGGGGCATAAATTTACGAGAGACTTAAACAGATTTGTGTTTTGAAATTCCTTAGAGAAACACTGTGCCTCATCACTCTCAAATCGTAAGAAACAAATAATAATAAATTGAGTAAGACGTAACGCTCTCTTAAAACTGATAAAAAAACATTTCAGTTCGGAGTCTATACACATAAATATATGTTTTTCTTTCAACTGATTTTCCCGTAAACGACAAAGAGTGAAATAGACCTGTCTAGATCGTGTTCACTTTGACAGGACTTTTAATTTAGTGATATCTAATCAGTTTCCTTTGAGATTAGCCCTAAGCAACAGGTCAGTCTGTAGAATTCTTATGAAACAATGCATTTAAATGAGAATATACAGCTTAGACTAAGCTAAAATCCTCTCCTAAGGTTCTTGTGGACAAGTTTATCTACTTTTTCACCAGTAACTCTTTCCCATTGGTTGATTCCCCTCAACGAGGGTTAACGGTAAACGTCTAAAGTGTTACAACGCAAAAATTCGTCATTCAATTCCGGTGGTAGACAAAGTATAGGTGACTTATTGAATTTCTTTGCACCAAAAAAAAAAAAAAAAGAACTGTTTGAAATTCTTTCCGATAAGAATTCCTTCTACTCATAGCCAGATTATCTACTGTGTCCGGGCCCAGGAGCACAGACTCTAAAGCGTGGAGTGGGGACATAAAAAATTAACTTTGTTTCTGGTATACTTTCTTGCAAGAGTTTATCCAGTTCGCGCCTTCTTCGAGATATGTTTTTAATCAAATTTTCCAGTTCAACGTTAATCAATTTGTACACATTAGAAAATATAAAACTTATTGTTTCAATTTTTGTCACTTGCGCTGTTGTGTTTTATTATTGTGACTGAATTTAAGTCATTGGTTTTATGTTAATGAAGAAACCTATTTGTGCTCACTTGGTATTTGATTTTCACTTCTTTATTGCTCGATAGAACTAAAGTAAATTTATGGACTCCTGGAGCTACAATTTTGGGGCTCAATTCCCCGTGGTGGATACACCAGATAACCCAACGTGACTTTTCTCTAAGTTTTTGCTTTCTGTTTCACCATTTTATTGATTTCCACACAGGTAAGTTTGGGTATTAATATGGCTCTTGATAAAAGTGGTAAGGTGGGGTTGAAACCCCACCTATTTCTAGTGTCCAGGGGTGTGTGTTTAGCTGATTCGACACTGCTTCTACTAATTTGAGTTTCAGAATTTTACGTAAAACATGTATTTTAGTGTTTCAGACATTTTTCCAAAATAATTTCTTTTGTTTCAACTTTTCAGATATTCCGGCAACAGTTCCTTATAGTTACATATTTCAATTATTCCGACAACAGGTCGTTGTACTCAATGTTTCGGATACTTTCTGTTTCCAACTTGTTGGCAGCAGTTCCTTCCAGTTCCGTATTTCAGATACTCCGTTAGCAGTTCCTTCTAGTTCCGTTTTTCAAATATTCCGGCAACAGTTCCTTCTAGTTCCGTATTTCAGATATTCCGGCACAGTTCCTTCTAGTTCCGTATTTCAGATATTCTGGCAACAGTTCCTTCTAGTTCCGTATTTCAGATATTCTGGCAACAGTTCCTTCTAGTTCCGTATTTCAGATATTCCGGCAACAGTTCCTTCCAGTTCCGTATTTCAAATATTCCGGCAACAGTTCCTTCTAGTTCCGTATTTCAGATATTTTGGCACAGTTCCTTCTAGTTCTGTATTTCAGATATTCTGGTAGCAGTTCCTTCCACTTCCGTATTTCAGATACTCCGTCAGCAGTTCCTTCCAGTTCCGTATTTCAGATACTCCGTCAGCAGTTTCTTCCAGTTCCGTATTTTAGAACCTTCTACTCAAGGATTTAAATATCTAACTCTATATTATTTCAAGATCGTGTTCCCCATTTAAAAAAATGATGCAAATCCCATTTATTTTTGTGATTTACGGAGCATTATTTCACGTAGTCAGTCCCCCGTTGGGACAGCGGTAACTCTTAGAATTTCCAACGCTAAAATCATGAGTTCGACTGCTTTCGGCGAACACAGCAGATAGCCCATTGTGGCTTTGGTATAAGAAAAACGCACATGTCACATAATTATATCTTATTTACTTCTCTTGCAGCAAAGCTTCATTGGGCAATCTGCCGTATCCATCGGGGGAGGGGATATTGAACGTCGTATTTTAACGTTGTAAACAAAGCCATTGTTTGATAAATCTGAGAAGATTTACAAATATTTAATCTTGGATAATCTTAATACCAGTTAAGCGTTTGCTATGTGATTATAAACAGCTGTTGTTTAGACTTGCTATCAGTCACATATTATGTCATGAATTAAACAGATTCAGCAATCAGTTCTTCGATTCATTGATTTATTTATAGGTTCAGAAACCAATGGACATCATTTCTTACATTTTTGCTCATAAGACATATGACTGGTTACTTTTTAACCGGGTGTCCACCCCATCACTGATAAGCTTAAAACCATATGTTTGCTAGTGTAACTGAACATTAAACAAAATCTGTTTTTCAATAGTCAAGAAAATTTATGAGCTGAAAACTATTAATCTGACAATTACACTTATTACACGTAATAAGTATTACGAACGAATACCCAATAATCCATTGTCTTTAAGAGATATACGAATAATAATGATATTATTACAAATTCTTACGAACAATCCTTCGTAGATTAAAATTTCACTTTCACTAATTACAAAACGCTCCTTACCTGGAACAAGTTAAAGACGTATTGGTCACTAATCGGTGATGTAAAAAACTAGAAGCAGTTGAACTTTTTATGTGTTCTTGTTTTATCTGTTTCAAAATTTTGTTCAAAACTACTACACAAGGAAATTTTGTGCCTTGCCGTCTTAAATGTTGTGCTTATAGGCTAGCAAAGCAGCTAGTTAACATCATACACGAGGGTTTATATCCTTCTTGTTTGTTTCTCTTTGGATTTTGCGCAAAACTACACGAGGGCTATCTGCGCTAGCCGTCCCTAATTTAGCAGTGTAAGTTATAGAAGGAAAGCAACTATTCATCACCACCTACTGCTAACTCTTGGGAAACTCTTTTACCAACGAATAGCAGGATTGTCTGTTACATTATAACGCCCCCGTGGCTGAAAGGGCTAGCATGTTTGGTGTGACGGGGATTCGAACCCACGACCCTCGATTTACGAGGAGAGTGTCTTAACCACCTGGCCATGCCGAGCCCATTGTTATTGTAGCAGATCCATTGTTCCAAAGTGAGGATCCACGTTTTGGAGAGCTCGAGAATCACGAATCCTCGAACTCACAAACTGGACACGTCGGCCGCTAGGGGTCACAGACACACACACTGCTAGTTTTATTTTCCTCTAAAACACGTGGTTTCGGTATTAGTAGCTCTTTTCTTTTATTGGTGGTGACTTTGAGCAGACTTGACAGTCTCCGTTCATCAAATTCACTTAACAATATCACCTTTCAATTTCACATATAAGTATCCAGCCGTTATCGCAAAAATAAAGTTACTAGTTACACTTAATGGTGCATGAGGGTGGTTACAACGTTGAGTCTATGATGCAAAAAATAGGGTTACTTTTGGGTTACAACTTTCAGTCAATTATGCAGAAAATACGGTTAACATAGGGTTACAACCTTCTGTCAATGATGTAAAAATAGGGTTACTATTCTCATTTAACAGTAGCCTGGTATAACCAGACGGTTAGGGAGCGCTCGACTTGAAATCTGAGAATTGCGTCCTAAATTAAGGACGGCTAGCGCAGATAGCCCTCGTATAGCTATGCGCGAAATTCAAAACAAATAAATGAATATCACTTAATGATGTAGAAAGAAAAAGAGTTTTTACTGTCACTTAATGATGCCAAAAGAGGGTTAATATTGCCATTAAATAACACCAAAGAGGGTTATTCGTTTCACTTAATGATGCAAGAAAGAAATAGATGGTTACCGTTTTCTCTTAATGATGCCAAAGGAGGTTTATTAGTGTCACTTAATGACGCAAAAATTCTCACCATTGTTAATTTTAACAACATCCATTACTGAGTTTTACCTTCTTAACAATATATTACATGTTACGAAAATTCCAAGCTTTAAGACTATTTTGCGTTAAAGGGAAAAATGATTCAAAAGTGGAACAATTCACAAATAATATAGAAACACTGTACATTCGTTCACAAAATTTCTTAGCTAGTTTTATTGTTACTGTCGTCTACAGTGCGCTTAGTTTATAATGTCGAACTTTTACTGTAAAAATATAATAGCACTTATTAAAAAAATGTAAAAAATACATAGATAAACGTAATAAAAGCATTTACATTGAAAAATAAAACCGGATACTACAATGTACATAATTGTCCTAACGACGAAGACGGAAATCTACAGTAGATACAGTTGCAATACCAAGTTGAAAGATTACAGTGGATAAAGCTGCGTAAGATATAAAGTTGAAAAACTACAATAGATACATTGCTTTAAGAACCAAATTGAAATTATACAGTGGATAGAGTTACATAAATTACCGATTTTGGTACTTTGTTTGTTTGTTTTTTATAAAAGTATAAACAGACACGCTCTAAGACAAAGTAGCCAGAATTCTAGAATTTCTGTAGCCACCTTGTGGGCAGTTTTTTCCTCATTCAGATATTTCCGAAAAGAAACAGAAAAGGCTTAACACTTTTTTAATTGAAGCATTCTTTATTCTGTTTGTTTCTTATTAAGCAGAAAGATACACAATGGACTATATTTGATGTGCCCATTATGGGTATCTGTTTTCTCCAGCTGACCTTGCAAATTTGTGCAGACTAGTGGTAATAGCGTCGATCTATGGGTCCGAGGTTCAGAGTATCACGTACAGTTAGTTACTGCTAAAAGAAAAAAAGGTTATACACCACACTCTGATACCCTAGCAGCGATATAAGAATGACAATCAAATCTAACTGTTAGATCTGACAGGAATAGCCTGAGTGTTAGCGGTAGGTGGTGATGACTAGCTCCCTTCCCTAGAGTCTTTCACTGCTATATTACGAACAACTAAAGCAAATAGCCCTCGTGTATCTCGCAAAATTCAGTAAACAAACAAATTGGTTGGTGTACTAAGTATTGATACATTACAGGATATTTTCTTTAACTTCTCCAAAAACTCGAAATAAGAACAGATAAAGTTTTAATTCGAGATAACGACTTTAGGTTTTTATATTATCAAAGTACACTTTTGATGTATTAGAAATCACATTGTTTTAGTTTATTTATTTACTGTTGAAAAGAACTTAATCAAAAAGTCTAAATCTATAATCTCATTATAAGCCTCTTTTATGAGATTCAACTGTCAGTTAATATTCTATTATGTAGAATTATAACCCTCCTCAACTGTCACTTAATACTATATTATGTAGAGTTATAAACCTCCTCAACTGGCAGTTAATATTCTACTACGTAGAGTTATAAACCTCCTCAATTGTCAAGTAATTTTTTACTATGTAATTTTCTTCCAGATAATATTCTACTACGTAGAGTTATAAACCTCATCAACTGTCAAATAATATTCTACTGTGCAGAGTTATAAACCTCCTCAACTGGCAGTTAATATTCTACTACGTAGAGTTATAAACCTCCTCAACTGTCAATAAATATTCTACTATGTAGAGTTATAAACCTTCTCAACTACCAGTTACTATTCTACTATGTAGAGTTATAAACCTCATCAACTGTCAATTAATATTCTACTGGGCAGAGTTATAAACCTCCTTAACTGTCAGTTGATATTCTACTACGTAGAGTTATAAACCTCCTCAACTACCAGTTAATATTCTACTATATAGAGTTATAAATCTACTTAACTATCAGTTAATATTCTACTGTGTAGAGTTATAAACCTCCTTAACTGTCAGTTGATATTCTACTATGTAGAGTTATAAACCTCCTCAACTACCAGTTAATATTCTACTATTTAGAGTTATATATCTACTTAACTATCAGTTAATATTCTACTGTGTAGAGTTATAAACCTCCTCAACAATCAGTTAATATTCTACTACGTAGAGTTATAAACCTCCTCAACAATCAGTTAATATTCTACTACGTAGAGTTATAAACCTCCTCAATTGTCACTTAATATTATATTATGTAGAGTTATAAACCTCCTCAACTGTTAGTTAATATTCTACTACGTAAAGTTATAACACTACTTAACTATAAGTTAATATTCTACTACGTAGAGTTATAAACCTCATCAACTGTCAATTAATATTCTACTATGTAGAGTTATAAACCTCCTTAACTATCAGTTGATATTCTACTATGTAGAGTTATAAACCTCCTTAACTGTCAGTTGATATTCTGCTATGTAGAGTTATAAACCTCCTCAACTGGCAGTTAATATTCTACTATGTAGAGTTATAAATCTACTTAACTATTAGTTAATATTCTACTGTGTAGAGTTATAAACCTCCTCAACAATCGGTTAATATTCTACTACGTAGAGTTATAAACCTCCTCAATTGTCAACTAATATTCTATTACGTAGAGTTATAAACCTCCTCAATTGTCACTTAATATTATATTATGTAGAGTTATAAACCTACTCAACTGTCAGTTAATATTCTACTACGTAGAGTTATAAACCTCCTCAACGGGCAGTTAATATTCTACTACGTAGAGTTATAAACCTCCTCAATTGTCAACTAATATTCTATTACGTAGAGTAATAAACCTCCTCAATTGTCACTTAATATTATATTATGTAGAGTTATAAACCTCCTCAACTGTCAGTTAATATTCTACTACGTAGAGTTATAAACCTCCTCAACTGGCAGTTAATATTCTACTACGTAGAGTTATAAACCTCCTCAATTGTCAACTAATTTTCTACTATGTAATTTTCTACCAGATAATATTCTACTACGTAGAGTTATAAACCTCATCCACTGTCAATTAATATTCTACTGTGCAGAGTTATAAACCTCCTTAACTGTCATCTGATATTCTACTACGTAGAGTTATAAACCTCCACAATTGTCAACTAATATTCTAAATCGTAGAGTTATAAACATCCTCAATTGTCACTTAATATTATATTATGTAGAGTTATAAACCTCCTCAACTATTAGTTAATATTCTACTACGTAGAGTTATAAACCTCATCAACTGTCAATTAATATTCTACTATGTAGAGTTATAAACCTCATCAACTGTCAATTATTATTCTACTATGTAGAGTTATAAACGTCCTAAACTGTCAGTTGATATTCTACTATGTAGAGTTATAAACCTCCTTAACTGTCATTTGATATTCTACTACGTAGAGTTATAAACCTCCTCAATTGTCACTTAATATTATATTATGTAGAGTTATAAACCTCCTGAATTGTCAACTAATATTCTACTATGTAGAGTTATAAACACCCTCAACTACCAGTTACTATTCTACTATGTAAAGTTATAAATCTACTTAACTATAAGTTAGTATTCTGCTATGTAAAGTTATAAACCTCCTTAATTGTCAACTAATATTCTACTATGTAGAGTTATAAACCTCCTCAACTACCAGTCAATATTCTACAATGTAGAGTTATAAACCTCCTCAACCATCAGTTAATATTCTACTACGTAGAATTATAAACCTCCTCAATTATCAACTAAATTTCTACTACGTAGAGTTATAAATCTCCTCAATTGTCACTTAATATTATATTATGTAGAGTTATAAACCTCCTCAACTACCAGTCAATATTCTACAATGTAGAGTTATAAACCTCCTCAACCATCAGTTAATATTCTACTACGTAGAATTATAAACCTCCTCAATTATGAACTAAATTTCTACTACGTAGAGTTATAAACCTCCTGAATTGTCAACTAATATTCTACTATGTAGAGTTATAAACCCCCTCAACTACCAGTTACTATTCTACTATGAAAAGTTATAAACCTTCTTAATTGTCAACTAATATTCTACTATGAAGAGTTATAAACCTCCTCAACTACCAGTTAATATTCTACTGTGTAGAGTTATAAACCTCCTTAACTGTCAGTTGATATTCTGCTATGTAGAGTTATAAACCTCCTCAACTGGCAGTTAATATTCTACAATGTAGAGTTATAAACCTTCTCAACTACCAGTTACTATTCTACTATGAAGAGTTATAAACCTCCTCAACTACCAGATAATATTCTACTACGTAGAGTTATAAACCTCATCAACTGTCAATTAATATTCTACTGTGCAGAGTTATAAACGTCCTTAACTGCCAGTTGATATTCTACAATGTAGAGTTATAAACCTCCTCAACAATCAGTTAATATTCTACTACGTAGAGTTAGAAACCTCCTCAATTGTCAACTGATCTACTACGTAGAGTTATAAACATCCTCAATTGTCACTTAATATTATATTATGTAGAGTTATAAACCTCCTCAACAGTCAGTTAATATTCTACTATGTAGAGTTATAAACCTCCTTAACTATCAGTTGATATTCTACTAGGTATAGTTATAAACCTCCTCAATTGTCAACTAATTTTCTACTATGTAATTTTCTACCAGATAATATAAAACTACGTAGAGTTATAAACCTCATCAACTGTCAATTAATATTCTACTGTGCAGAGTTATAAACATACTTAACTGTCATTTGATATTCTACTACGTAGAGTTATAAACCTCATCATCTGTCAATCAATATTCTACTATGTAGAGTTATAAACCTCCTTAACTGTCAGTTGATATTCTACTATGTAAAGCTATAAACATCCTCAACTGGCAGTTAATATTCTACTACGTAAAGTTATAAACCTCCTCAATTGTCAACTAATTTTCTACTATGTAATTTTCTACCAGATAATATTCTAATACGTAGAGTTATAAACCTCATCAACTGTCAATTAATATTCTACTATGTAGAGTTATAAACATCCTAAAGTGTCAGTTGATATTCTACTACGTAGAGTTATAAACCTCCTTAACTGTCAGTTGATATTCTGCTATGTAGAGTTATAAACCTCCTCAACTGGCAGTTAATATTCTACTACGTAGAGTTATAAACCTCCTCAATTGTCAACTAATTTTTTACTATGTAATTTTCTTCCAGATAATATTCTACTACGTAGAGTTATAAACCTCATCAACTGTCAATTAATATTCTACTGTGCAGAGTTATAAACATCCTCAACTGGCAGTTAATATTCTACTACGTAGAGTTATAAACCTCCTCAACTGTCAACTAATATTCTACTATGTAGAGTTAAAAACCTTCTCAACTACCAGTTAATATTCTACTATGTAGAGTTATAAACCTCATCAACTGTCAATTAATATTCTACTGGGCAGAGTTATAAACCTCCTTAACTGTCAGTTGATATTCTACTACGTAGAGTTATATACCTCCTCAACTACCAGTTAATATTCTACTATATAGAGTTATAAATCTACTTAACTATCAGTTAATATTCTACTGTGTAGAGTTATAAACCTCCTTAACTGTCAGTTGATATTCTACTATGTAGAGTTATAAACCTCCTCAACTACCAGTTAATATTCTACTATTTAGAGTTATAAATCTACTTAACTATCAGTTAATATTCTACTGTGTAGAGTTATAAACCTCCTCAACAATCAGTTAATATTCTACTACGTAGAGTTATAAACATCCTCAATTGTCACTTAACATTATATTATGTAGAGTTATAAACCTCCTCAACTGTTAGTTAATATTCTACTACGTAAAGTTATAAATCTACTTAACTATAAGTTAATATTCTACTACGTCGAGTTATAAACCTCATCAACTGTCAATTAATATTCTACTATGTAAATTTATAAACCTCCTTAACTGTCAGTTGATATTCTACTATGTAGAGTTATAAACCTCCTTAACTGTCAGTTGATATTCTGCTATGTAGAGTTATAAACCTCCTCAACTGGCAGTTAATATTCTACTATGTAGAGTTATAAATCTACTTAACTATTATTTAATATTCTACTGTGTAGAGTTATAAACCTCCTCAACAATCAGTTAATATTCTACTACGTAGAGTTATAAACCTCCTCAATTGTCAACTAATATTCTATTACGTAGAGTTATAAACCTCCTCAATTGTCACATAATATTATATTATGTAGAGTTATAAACCTCCTCAACTGTCAGTTAATATTCTACTACGTAGAATTATAAACCTCCTCAACTGGCAGTTAATATTCTACTGTGCAGAGTTATAAACCTCCTTAACTGTCATCTGATATTCTACTACGTAGAGTTATTATCCTCTTCAATTGTCAACTAATATTCTACATCGTAAAGTTATAAACATCCTCAATTATCACTTAATATTATATTATGTAGAGTTATAAACCTCCTCAACTATCAGTTAATATTCTACTACGTAGAGTTATAAACCTCATCAACTGTCAATTAATATTCTACTATGTAGAGTTATAAACCTCATCAACTGTCAATTAATATTCTACTATGTAGAGTTATAAACGTCCTAAACTGTCAGTTGATATTCTACTATGTAGAGTTATAAACCTCCTTAACTCTCATTTGATATTCTACTACGTAGAATTATAAACCTCCTCAATTGTCAACTAATATTCTACTTCGTAGAGTTATAAACCTCCTCAATTGTCAACTAATATTCTACTTCGAAGAGTTATAAACCTCCTCAATTGTCACTTAATATTATATTATGTAGAGTTATAAACCTCCTGAATTGTCAACTAATATTCTACTATGTAGAGTTATAAAGCCCCTCAACTACCAGTTACTATTCTACTACGTAGAGTTATAAACCTCCTCAATTGTCAACTAATTTTTTACTATGTAATTTTCTTCCAGATAATATTCTACTACGTAGAGTTATAAACCTCATCAACTGTCAATTAATATTCTACTGTGCAGAGTTATAAACATCCTCAACTGGCATTTAATATTCTACTACGTAGTGTTATAAATCTCCTCAATTGTCACTTAATATTATATTAAGTAGAGTTATAAACCTCCTCAACTATCAGTTAATATTCTACTACGTAGAGTTATAAACCTCATCAACTGTAAATTAATATTCTACTATGTAGAGTTATAAACCTCATCAACTGTCAATTAATATTCTACTATGTAGAGTTATAAACGTCCTAAACTGTCAGTTGATATTCTACTATGTAGAGTTATAAACCTCCTTAACTGTCATTTGATATTCTACTACGTAGAGTTATAAACCTCCTCAATTGTCAACTAATATTCTACTTCGTAGAGTTATAAACCTCCTCAATTGTCACTTAATATTGTATTATGTAGAGTTATAAACCTCCTGAATTGTCAACTAATATTCTACTATGTAGAGTTATAAACCACCTCAATTGTCAACAAATTTTCTACTATGTAATTTTCTACCAGATAATATTATACTACGTAGAGTTATAAACCTCATCAACTGTCAATTAATATTCTACTGTGCAGAGTTATAAACCTACTTAACAGTCATTTGATATTCTACTACGTAGAGTTATAAACCTCCTCAATTGTCAACTAATATTCTACTATGTAGAGTTATTCCCCCCTCAACTACCAGTTAATATTCTACAATGTAGAGTTATAAATCTACTTAACTATAAGTTAATATTCTACTATGTAGAGCTATAAACCTCATCAACTGTCAATTAATATTCTACTGTGCAGAGTTATAAACCTCCTCAACTTTCAACTAATATTGTGCTATGTAAAGTTATAATCCTCCTCAACTACCAGTTACTATTCTACTTTGTAGAGTTATAAACCTCCTTAACTGTCAGTTGATATTCTACTATGTAGAGTTATAAACCTCATCACCTGTCAATTAATATTCTACTGTGCAGTGTTATAAACCTCCTTAACTGCCAGTTGATATTCTACTATGTAGAGTTATAAACCTCCTCAACAATCAGTTAATATTCTACTACGTAGAGTTAGAAACCTCCTCAATTGTCAACTAATATTCTACTACGTAGAGTTATAAACATCCTCAATTGTCACTTAATATTATATTATGTAGAGTTATAAACCTCCTCAACTATTAGTTAATATTCTACTACGTAGAGTTATAAACCTCATCAACTGTCAATTAATATTCTACTATGTAGAGTTATAAACCTCATCAACTGTCAATTATTATTCTACTATGTAGAGTTATAAACGTCCTAAACTGTCAGTTGATATTCTACTATGTAGAGTTATAAACCTCCTTAACTGTCATTTGATATTCTACTACGTAGAGTTATAAACCTCCTCAATTGTCACTTAATATTATATTATGTAGAGTTATAAACCTCCTGAATTGTCAACTAATATTCTACTATGTAGAGTTATAAACACCCTCAACTACCAGTTACTATTCTACTATGTAAAGTTATAAATCTACTTAACTATAAGTTAATATTCTGCTATGTAAAGTTATAAACCTCCTTAATTGTCAACTAATATTCTACTATGTAGAGTTATAAACCTCCTCAACTACCAGTCAATATTCTACAATGTAGAGTTATAAACCTCCTCAACCATCAGTTAATATTCTACTACGTAGAATTATAAACCTCCTCAATTATCAACTAAATTTCTACTACGTAGAGTTATAAATCTCCTCAATTGTCACTTAATATTATATTATGTAGAGTTATAAACCTCCTCAACTACCAGTCAATATTCTACAATGTAGAGTTATAAACCTCCTCAACCATCAGTTAATATTCTACTACGTAGAATTATAAACCTCCTCAATTATGAACTAAATTTCTACTACGTAGAGTTATAAATCTCCTCAATTGTCACTTAATATTATATTATGTAGAGTTATAAACCTCCTGAATTGTCAACTAATATTCTACTATGTAGAGTTATAAACCCCCTCAACTACCAGTTACTATTCTACTATGAAAAGTTATAAACCTCCTTAATTGTCAACTAATATTCTACTATGAAGAGTTATAAACCTCCTCAACTACCAGTTAATATTCTACTGTGTAGAGTTATAAACCTCCTTAACTGTCAGTTGATATTCTGCTATGTAGAGTTATAAACCTCCTCAACTGGCAGTTAATATTCTACAATGTAGAGTTATAAACCTTCTCAACTACCAGTTACTATTCTACTATGAAGAGTTATAAACCTCCTCAACTACCAGATAATATTCTACTACGTAGAGTTATAAACCTCATCAACTGTCAATTAATATTCTACTGTGCAGAGTTATAAACGTCCTTAACTGCCAGTTGATATTCTACAATGTAGAGTTATAAACCTCCTCAACAATCAGTTAATATTCTACTACGTAGAGTTAGAAACCTCCTCAATTGTCAACTGATCTACTACGTAGAGTTATAAACATCCTCAATTGTCACTTAATATTATATTATGTAGAGTTATAAACCTCCTCAACAGTCAGTTAATATTCTACTATGTAGAGTTATAAACCTCCTTAACTATCAGTTGATATTCTACTAGGTATAGTTATAAACCTCCTCAATTGTCAACTAATTTTCTACTATGTAATTTTCTACCAGATAATATAAAACTACGTAGAGTTATAAACCTCATCAACTGTCAATTAATATTCTACTGTGCAGAGTTATAAACATACTTAACTGTCATTTGATATTCTACTACGTAGAGTTATAAACCTCATCATTTGTCAATTAATATTCTACTATGTAGAGTTATAAACCTCCTTAACTGTCAGTTGATATTCTACTATGTAAAGCTATAAACATCCTCAACTGGCAGTTAATATTCTACTACGTAAAGTTATAAACCTCCTCAATTGTCAACTAATTTTCTACTATGTAATTTTCTACCAGATAATATTCTAATACGTAGAGTTATAAACCTCATCAACTGTCAATTAATATTCTACTATGTAGAGTTATAAACATCCTAAAGTGTCAGTTGATATTCTACTACGTAGAGTTATAAACCTCCTTAACTGTCAGTTGATATTCTGCTATGTAGAGTTATAAACCTCCTCAACTGGCAGTTAATATTCTACTACGTAGAGTTATAAACCTCCTCAATTGTCAACTAATTTTTTACTATGTAATTTTCTTCCAGATAATATTCTACTACGTAGAGTTATAAACCTCATCAACTGTCAATTAATATTCTACTGTGCAGAGTTATAAACATCCTCAACTGGCAGTTAATATTCTACTACGTAGAGTTATAAACCTCCTCAACTGTCAACTAATATTCTACTATGTAGAGTTAAAAACCTTCTCAACTACCAGTTAATATTCTACTATGTAGAGTTATAAACCTCATCAACTGTCAATTAATATTCTACTGGGCAGAGTTATAAACCTCCTTAACTGTCAGTTGATATTCTACTACGTAGAGTTATATACCTCCTCAACTACCAGTTAATATTCTACTATATAGAGTTATAAATCTACTTAACTATCAGTTAATATTCTACTGTGTAGAGTTATAAACCTCCTTAACTGTCAGTTGATATTCTACTATGTAGAGTTATAAACCTCCTCAACTACCAGTTAATATTCTACTATTTAGAGTTATATATCTACTTAACTATCAGTTAATATTCTACTGTGTAGAGTTATAAACCTCCTCAACAATCAGTTAATATTCTACTACGTAGAGTTATAAACCTCCTATACAATCAGTTAATATTCTACTACGTAGAGTTATAAACCTCCTCAATTGTCACTTAATATTATATTATGTAGAGTTATAAACCTCCTCAACTGTTAGTTAATATTCTACTACGTAAAGTTATAACACTACTTAACTATAAGTTAATATTCTACTACGTAGAGTTATAAACCTCATCAACTGTCAATTAATATTCTACTATGTAGAGTTATAAACCTCTTTAACTATCAGTTGATATTCTACTATGTAGAGTTATAAACCTCCTTAACTGTCAGTTGATATTCTGCTATGTAGAGTTATAAACCTCCTCAACTGGCAGTTAATATTCTACTATGTAGAGTTATAAATCTACTTAACTATTAGTTAATATTCTACTGTGTAGAGTTATAAACCTCCTCAACAATCGGTTAATATTCTACTACGTAGAGTTATAAACCTCCTCAATTCTCAACTAATATTCTATTACGTAGAGTTATAAACCTCCCCAATTGTCACTTAATATTATATTATGTAGAGTTATAAACCTACTCAACTGTCAGTTAATATTCTACTACGTAGAGTTATAAACCTCCTCAACGGGCAGTTAATATTCTACTACGTAGAGTTATAAACCTCCTCAATTGTCAATTAATATTCTATTACGTAGAGTAATAAACCTCCTCAATTGTCACTTAATATTATATTATGTAGAGTTATAAACCTCCTCAACTGTCAGTTAATATTCTACTACGTAGAGTTATAAACCTCCTCAACTGGCAGTTAATATTCTACTACGTAGAGTTATAAACCTCCTCAATTGTCAACTAATTTTCTACTATGTAATTTTCTACCAGATAATATTCTACTACGTAGAGTTATAAACCTCATCAACTGTCAATTAATATTCTACTGTGCAGAGTTATAAACCTCCTTAACTGTCATCTGATATTCTACTACGTAGAGTTATAAACCTCCACAATTGTCAACTAATATTCTAAATCGTAGAGTTATAAACATCCTCAATTGTCACTTAATATTATATTATGTAGAGTTATAAACCTCCTCAACTATTAGTTAATATTCTACTACGTAGAGTTATAAACCTCATCAACTGTCAAATAATATTCTACTATATAGAGTTATAAACCTCATCAACTGTCAATTATTATTCTACTATGTAGAGTTATAAACGTCCTAAACTGTCAGTTGATATTCTACTATGTAGAGTTATAAACCTCCTTAACTGTCATTTGATATTCTACTACGTAGAGTTATAAACCTCCTCAATTGTCACTTAATATTATATTATGTAGAGTTATAAACCTCCTGAATTGTCAACTAATATTCTACTATGTAGATTTATAAACACCCTCAACTACCAGTTACTACTCTACTATGTAAAGTTATAAATCTACTTAACTATAAGTTAATATTCTGCTATGTAAAGTTATAAACCTCCTTAATTGTCAACTAATATTCTACTATGTAGAGTTATAAACCTCCTCAACTACCAGTCAATATTCTACAATGTAGAGTTATAAACCTCCTCAACCATCAGTTAATATTCTACTACGTAGAATTATAAACCTCCTCAATTATCAACTAAATTACTACTACGTAGAGTTATAAATCTCCTCAATTGTCACTTAATATTATATTATGTAGAGTTATAAACCTCCTCAACTACCAGTCAATATTCTACAATGTAGAGTTATAAACCTCCTCAACCATCAGTTAATATTCTACTACGTAGAATTATAAACCTCCTCAATTATGAACTAAATTTCTACTACGTAGAGTTATAAATCTCCTCAATTGTCACTTAATATTATATTATGTAGAGTTATAAACCTCCTGAATTGTCAACTAATATTCTACTATGTAGAGTTATAAACCCCCTCAACTACCAGTTACTATTCTACTATGAAAAGTTATAAACCTCCTTAATTGTCAACTAATATTCTACTATGAAGAGTTATAAACCTCCTCAACTACCAGTTAATATTCTACTGTGTAGAGTTATAAACCTCCTTAACTGTCAGTTGACATTCTGCTATGTAGAGTTATAAACCTCCTCAACTGGCAGTTAATATTCTACAATGTAGAGTTATAAACCTTCTCAACTACCAGTTACTATTCTACTATGAAGAGTTATAAACCTCCTCAACTACCAGATAATATTCTACTACGTAGAGTTATAAACCTCATCAACTGTCAATTAATATTCTACTGTGCAGAGTTATAAACGTCCTTAACTGCCAGTTGATATTCTACAATGTAGAGTTATAAACCTCCTCAACAATCAGTTAATATTCTACTACGTAGAGTTAGAAACCTCCTCAATTGTCAACTGATCTACTACGTAGAGTTATAAACATCCTCAATTGTCACTTAATATTATATTATGTAGAGTTATAAACCTCCTCAACAGTCAGTTAATGTTCTACTATGTAGAGTTATAAACCTCCTTAACTATCAGTTGATATTCTAAAAGGTATAGTTATAAACCTCCTCAATTGTCAACTAATTTTCTACTATGTAATTTTCTACCAGATAATATAAAACTACGTAGAGTTATAAACCTCATCAACTGTCAATTAATATTCTACTGTGCAGAGTTATAAACATACTTAACTGTCATTTGATATTCTACTACGTAGAGTTATAAACCTCATCATCTGTCAATTAATATTCTACTATGTAGAGTTATAAACCTCCTTAACTGTCAGTTGATATTCTACTATGTAAAGCTATAAACATCCTCAACTGGCAGTTAATATTCTACTACGTAAAGTTATAAACCTCCTCAATTGTCAACTAATTTTCTACTATGTAATTTTCTACCAGATAATATTCTAATACGTAGAGTTATAAACCTCATCCACTGTCAATTAATATTCTACTATGTAGAGTTATAAACATCCTAAAGTGTCAGTTGATATTCTACTACGTAGAGTTATAAACCTCCTTAACTGTCAGTTGATATTCTGCTATGTAGAGTTATAAACCTCCTCAACTGGCAGTTAATATTCTACTACGTAGAGTTATAAACCTCCTCAATTGTCAACTAATTTTTTACTATGTAATTTTCTTCCAGATAATATTCTACTACGTAGAGTTATAAACCTCATCAACTGTCAATTAATATTCTACTGTGCAGAGTTATAAACATCCTCAACTGGCAGTTAATATTCTACTACGTAGAGTTATAAACCTCCTCAACTGTCAACTAATATTCTACTATGTAGAGTTAAAAACCTTCTCAACTACCAGTTAATATTCTACTATGTAGAGTTATAAACCTCATCAACTGTCAATTAATATTCTACTGGGCAGAGTTATAAACCTCCTTAACTGTCAGTTGATATTCTACTACGTAGAGTTATATACCTCGTCAACTACCAGTTAATATTCTACTATATAGAGTTATAAATCTACTTAACTATCAGTTAATATTCTACTGTGTAGAGTTATAAACCTCCTTAACTGTCAGTTGATATTCTACAATGTAGAGTTATAAACCTCCTCAACTACCAGTTAATATTCTACTATTTAGAGTTATAAATCTACTTAACTATTAGTTAATATTCTACTGTGTAGAGTTATAAACCTCCTCAACAATCAGTTAATATTCTACTACGTAGAGTTATAAACATCCTCAATTGTCACTTAACATTATATTATGTAGAGTTATAAACCTCCTCAACTGTTAGTTAATATTCTACTACGTAAAGTTATAAATCTACTTAACTATAAGTTAATATTCTACTTCGTCGAGTTATAAACTTCATCAACTGTCAATTAATTTTCTACTATGTAAATTTATAAACCTCCTTAACTGTCAGTTGATATTCTACTATGTAGAGTTATAAACCTCCTTAACTGTCAGTTGATATTCTGCTATGTAGAGTTATAAACCTCCTCAACTGGCAGTTAATATTCTACTATGTAGAGTTATAAATCTACTTAACTATTATTTAATATTCTACTGTGTAGAGTTATAAACCTCCTCAACAATCAGTTGATATTCTACTACGTAGAGTTATAAACCTCCTCAATTGTCAACTAATATTCTATTACGTAGAGTTATAAACCTCCTCAATTGTCACATAATATTATATTATGTAGAGTTATAAACCTCCTCAACTGTCAGTTAATATTCTACTACGTAGAATTATAAACCTCCTCAACTGGCAGTTAATATTCTACTGTGCAGAGTTATAAACCTCCTTAACTGTCATCTGATATTCTACTACGTAGAGTTATTATCCTCTTCAATTGTCAACTAATATTCTACATCGTAAAGTTATAAACATCCTCAATTATCACTTAATATTATATTATGTAGAGTTATAAACCTCCTCAACTATCAGTTAATATTCTACTACGTAGAGTTATAAACCTCATCAACTGTCAATTAATATTCTACTATGTAGAGTTATAAACCTCATCAACTGTCAATTAATATTCTACTATGTAGAGTTATAAACGTCCTAAACTGTCAGTTGATATTCTACTATGTAGAGTTATAAACTTCCTTAACTGTCATTTGATATTCTACTACGTAGAATTATAAACCTCCTCAATTGTCAACTAATATTCTACTTCGTAGAGTTATAAACCTCCTCAATTGTCAACTAATATTCTACTTCGAAGAGTTATAAACCTCCTCAATTGTCACTTAATATTATATTATGTAGAGTTATAAACCTCCTGAATTGTCAACTAAATTTCTACTACGTAGTGTTATAAATCTCCTCAATTGTCACTTAATATTATATTAAGTAGAGTTATAAACCTCCTCAACTATCAGTTAATATTCTACTACGTAGAGTTATAAACCTCATCAACTGTAAATTAATATTCTACTATGTAGAGTTATAAACCTCATCAACTGTCAATTAATATTCTACTATGTAGAGTTATAAACGTCCTAAACTGTCAGTTGATATTCTACTATGTAGAGTTATAAACCTCCTCAACAATCAGTTAATATTCTACTACGTAGAGTTAGAAACCTCCTCAATTGTCAACTAATATTCTACTACGTAGAGTTATAAACATCCTCAATTGTCACTTAATATTATATTATATAGAGTTATAAACCTCCTCAACAGTCAGTTAATATTCTACTATGTAGAGTTATAAACCTCCTTAACTGTCAGTTGATATTCTGCTATGTAGAGTTATAAACCTCCTCAACTGGCAGTTAATATTCTACTAGGTATAGTTTTAAACCTCCTCAATTGTCAACAAATTTTCTACTATGTAATTTTCTACCAGATAATATTATACTACGTAGAGTTATAAACCTCATCAACTGTCAATTAATATTCTACTGTGCAGAGTTATAAACCTACTTAACTGTCATTTGATATTCTACTACGTAGAGTTATAAACCTCCTCAATTGTCAACTAATATTCTACTATGTAGAGTTATACCCCTCAACTACCAGTTAATATTCTACAATGTAGAGTTATAAATCTAATTAACTATAAGTTAATATTCTACTATGTAGAGCTATAAACCTCCTTAACTGTCAGTTGATATTCTACTATGTAGAGTTATAAACCTCCTTAACTGTCACTTGATATTCTGCTATGTAGAGTTATAAACCTCCTCAACTGTCAAGTAATATTCTACTACGTAGAGTTATAAACCTCCTCAACCGGCAGTTAATATTCTACTACGTAGAGTTATAAACCTTCTCAATTTTCAACTAATTATCTACTATGTAGAGTTATAAACCTCCTTAACTACCAGATAATATTCTACAATGTAGAATTATAAATCTCCTTAACTATAAGTTAATATTCTACTATGTAGAGCTATAAATCTCCTCAATTGTCACTTAATATTTTACTACGTAGAGTTATAAACCTCATCAACTGTCAATTAATATTCTACTGTGTAGAGTTATAAACCTCCTCAACTGTCAGTTAATATTCTACTACGTAGAGTTATAAGCCTCCTTAACTGTCAGTTGATATTCTACTATGTAGAGTTATAAACCTCCTTAACTGTCAGTTGATATTCCACTATGTAGAGTTATAAACCTCCTGAACTGTCAACTAATATTGTACTATGTAAAGTTATAAACCTCCTCAACTACCAGTTAATATTCTACAATGTAGAGTTATAAACCTCCTCAACTGGCAGTTAATATTCTACTACGTAGAGTTATAAACCTTCTCAATTGTCAACTAATTATATACTATGTAGAGTTATAAACCTCCTTAACTACCAGATAATATTCTACTACGTAGAGTTATAAACCTCATCAATTGTCAATTAATATTCTACTGTGCAGAGTTATAAACCTCCTTAACTGTCAGTTGATATTCTACTACGTAGAGTTATAAATCTCCTCAATTGTCAACTAATATTCTACTATGTAGAGTTATAAACCCCCTCAACAACCAGTTAATATTCTACAATGTAGAGTTATAAACCTCCTTAACTGTCTGTTGATATTCTGCTATGTAGAGTTATAAACCTCCTCAACTACCAGTTAATATTTTTCTATGTAGAGTTGTAAAGCTACTTAACTATCAGTTAATATTCTACTGTATGGAATTATAAACCTCCTCAACCATCAGTTAATATTCTACTACGTAGAGTTATAAACCTCCTCCATTGTCAACTAATATTCTACTACGTAGAGTTATAAACCTCCTCCATTGTCAACTAATATTCTACTACGTAGAGTTATAAACCTCATCAACTGTCAATTAATATTCTACTGTGCAGAGTTATAAACCTCCTTAACTGTCAGTTGATATTCTACTATGTAGAGTTATAAACCTCCTCAATTGTCAACTAATATTCTACAATGTAGAGTTATAAACCTCCTCAACCATCAGTTAATATTCTACTACGTAGAATTATAAACCTCCTCAATTATCAACTAAATTTCTACTACGTAGAGTTATAAATCTCCTCAATTGTCACTTAATATTCTACTACGTAGAGTTATAAACCTCCTCAACTGTCAGTTGATATTCTACTGTGTAGAGTTATAAACCTCCTTATCTGTCAGTTGATATTCTGCTATGTAGAGTTATAAACCTCCTCAACTGGCAATTAATATTCTACTACGTAGAGTTATAAACCTCCTTAACTGTCAGTTGATATTCTACTATGTAGAGTTATAAACCTCATCACCTGTCAATTAATATTCTACTGTGCAGTGTTATAAACCTCCTTAACTGCCAGTTGATATTCTACTATGTATAGTTATAAACCTCCTCAACAATCAATTAATATTCTACTACGTAGAGTTAGAAACCTCCTCAATTGTCAACTAATATTCTACTACGTAGAGTTATAAACATCCTCAATTGTCACTTAATATTATATTATATAGAGTTATAAACCTCCTCTACAGTCAGTTAATATTCTACTATGTAGAGTTATAAACCTCCTTAACTGTCAGTTGATATTCTGCTATGTAGAGTTATAAACCTTCTCAACTACCAGTTAATATTCTACTATGTAGAGTTATAAATCTCCTTAACTATAAGTTAATATTCTACTATGTAGAGCTATAAATCTCCTCAATTGTCACTTAATATTTTACTACGTAGAGTTATAAACCTCCTCAACTGTCAGTTAATATTCTACTACGTAGAGTTATAAGCCTCCTTAACTGTCAGTTGATATTCTACTATGTAGAGTTATAAACCTCCTTAACTGTCAGTTGATATTCCACTATGTAGAGTTATAAACCTCCTGAACTGTCAACTAATATTGTACTATGTAAAGTTATAAACCTCCTCAACTACCAGTTAATATTCTACAATGTAGAGTTATAAACCTCCTCAACTGGCAGTTAATATTCTACTACGTAGAGTTATAAACCTTCTCAATTGTCAACTAATTATCTACTATGTAGAGTTATAAACCTCCTTAACTACCAGATAATATTTTACTACGTAGAGTTATAAACCTCATCAACTGTCAATTAATATTCTACTGTGCAGAGTTATAAACCTCCTTAACTGTCAGTTGATATTCTACTACGTAGAGTTATAAATCTCCTCAATTGTCAACTAATATTCTACTATGTAGAGTTATAAACCCCCTCAACTACCAGTTAATATTCTACAATGTAGAGTTATAAACCTCCTTAACTGTCTGTTGATATTCTGCTATGTAGAGTTATAAACCTCCTCAACTACCAGTTAATATTTTACTATGTAGAGTTGTAAAGCTACTTAACTATCAGTCAATATTCTACTGTATGGAATTATAAACCTCCTCAACCATCAGTTAATATTCTACTACGTAGAGTTATAAACCTCTTCCATTGTCAACTAATATTCTACTACGTAGAGTTATAAACCTCCTCCATTGTCAACTAATATTCTACTACGTAGAGTTATAAACGTCCTAAACTGTCAGTTGATATTCTACTATGTAGAGTTATAAACCTCCTTAACTGTCATTTGATATTCTACTACGTAGAGTTATAAACCTCCTCAATTGTCAACTAATATTCTACTTCGTAGAGTTATAAACCTCCTCAATTGTCACTTAATATTGTATTATGTAGAGTTATAAACCTCCTGAATTGTCAACTAATATTCTACTATGTAGAGTTATAAACCTCCTCAATTGTCAACAAATTTTCTACTATGTAATTTTCTACCAGATAATATTATACTACGTAGAGTTATAAACCTCATCAACTGTCAATTAATATTCTACTGTGCAGAGTTATAAACCTACTTAACAGTCATTTGATATTCTACTACGTAGAGTTATAAACCTCCTCAATTGTCAACTAATATTCTACTATGTAGAGTTATACCCCTTTCAACTACCAGTTAATATTCTACAATGTAGAGTTATAAATCTACTTAACTATAAGTTAATATTCTACTATGTAGAGCTATAAACCTCATCAACTGTCAATTAATATTCTACTGTGCAGAGTTATAAACCTCCTTAACTGTCAGTTGATATTCCACTATGTAGAATTATAAACCTCCTCAACTTTCAACTAATATTGTGCTATGTAAAGTTATAATCCTCCTCAACTACCAGTTACTATTCTACTTTGTAGAGTTATAAACCTCCTTAACTGCCAGTTGATATTCTACTATGTAGAGTTATAAACCTCCTCAACAATCAGTTAATATTCTACTACGTAGAGTTAGAAACCTCCTCAATTGTCAACTAATATTCTACTACGTAGAGTTATAAACATCCTCAATTGTCACTTAATATTATATTATATAGAGTTATAAACCTCCTCAACAGTCAGTTAATATTCTACTATGTAGAGTTATAAACCTCCTTAACTGTCAGTTGATATTCTGCTATGTAGAGTTATAAACCTCCTCAACTGGCAGTTAATATTCTACTAGGTATAGTTTTAAACCTCCTCAATTGTCAACAAATTTTCTACTATGTAATTTTCTACCAGATAATATTATACTACGTAGAGTTATAAACCTCATCAACTGTCAATTAATATTCTACTGTGCAGAGTTATAAACCTACTTAACTGTCATTTGATATTCTACTACGTAGAGTTATAAACCTCCTCAATTGTCAACTAATATTCTACTATGTAGAGTTATACCCCCCTCAACTACCAGTTAATATTCTACAATGTAGAGTTATAAATCTAATTAACTATAAGTTAATATTCTACTATGTAGAGCTATAAACCTCCTTAACTGTCAGTTGATATTCTACTATGTAGAGTTATAAACCTCCTTAACTGTCACTTGATATTCTGCTATGTAGAGTTATAAACCTCCTCAACTGTCAAGTAATATTCTACTACGTAGAGTTATAAACCTCCTCAACCGGCAGTTAATATTCTACTACGTAGAGTTATAAACCTTCTCAATTTTCAACTAATTATCTACTATGTAGAGTTATAAACCTCCTTAACTACCAGATAATATTCTACAATGTAGAATTATAAATCTCCTTAACTATAAGTTAATATTCTACTATGTAGAGCTATAAATCTCCTCAATTGTCACTTAATATTTTACTACGTAGAGTTATAAACCTCATCAACTGTCAATTAATATTCTACTGTGTAGAGTTATAAACCTCCTCAACTGTCAGTTAATATTCTACTGTGTAGAGTTATAAACCTCCTGAACTGTCAGTTAATATTCTACTACGTAGAGTTATAAGCCTCCTTAACTGTCAGTTGATATTCTACTATGTAGAGTTATAAACCTCCTTAACTGTCAGTTGATATTCCACTATGTAGAGTTATAAACCTCCTGAACTGTCAACTAATATTGTACTATGTAAAGTTATAAACCTCCTCAACTACCAGTTAATATTCTACAATGTAGAGTTATAAACCTCCTCAACTGGCAGTTAATATTCTACTACGTAGAGTTATAAACCTTCTCAATTGTCAACTAATTATATACTATGTAGAGTTATAAACCTCCTTAACTACCAGATAATATTCTACTACGTAGAGTTATAAACCTCATCAATTGTCAATTAATATTCTACTGTGCAGAGTTATAAACCTCCTTAACTGTCAGTTGATATTCTACTACGTAGAGTTATAAATCTCCTCAATTGTCAACTAATATTCTACTATGTAGAGTTATAAACCCCCTCAACTACCAGTTAATATTCTACAATGTAGAGTTATAAACCTCCTTAACTGTCTGTTGATATTCTGCTATGTAGAGTTATAAACCTCCTCAACTACCAGTTAATATTTTCTATGTAGAGTTGTAAAGCTACTTAACTATCAGTTAATATTCTACTGTATGGAATTATAAACCTCCTCAACCATCAGTTAATATTCTACTACGTAGAGTTATAAACCTCCTCCATTGTCAACTAATATTCTACTACGTAGAGTTATAAACCTCCTCCATTGTCAACTAATATTCTACTACGTAGAGTTATAAACCTCATCAACTGTCAATTAATATTCTACTGTGCAGAGTTATAAACCTCCTTAACTGTCAGTTGATATTCTACTATGTAGAGTTATAAACCTCCTCAATTGTCAGCTAATATTCTACAATGTAGAGTTATAAACCTCCTCAACCATCAGTTAATATTCTACTACGTAGAATTATAAACCTCCTCAATTATCAACTAAATTTCTACTACGTAGAGTTATAAATCTCCTCAATTGTCACTTAATATTCTACTACGTAGAGTTATAAACCTCCTCAACTGTCAGTTGATATTCTACTGTGTAGAGTTATAAACCTCCTTATCTGTCAGTTGATATTCTGCTATGTAGAGTTATAAACCTCCTCAACTGGCAATTAATATTCTACTACGTAGAGTTATAAACCTCCTTAACTGTCAGTTGATATTCTACTATGTAGAGTTATAAACCTCATCACCTGTCAATTAATATTCTACTGTGCAGTGTTATAAACCTCCTTAACTGCCAGTTGATATTCTACTATGTATAGTTATAAACCTCCTCAACAATCAATTAATATTCTACTACGTAGAGTTAGAAACCTCCTCAATTGTCAACTAATATTCTACTACGTAGAGTTATAAACATCCTCAATTGTCACTTAATATTATATTATATAGAGTTATAAACCTCCTCTACAGTCAGTTAATATTCTACTATGTAGAGTTATAAACCTCCTTAACTGTCAGTTGATATTCTGCTATGTAGAGTTATAAACCTTCTCAACTACCAGTTAATATTCTACTATGTAGAGTTATAAATCTCCTTAACTATAAGTTAATATTCTACTATGTAGAGCTATAAATCTCCTCAATTGTCACTTAATATTTTACTACGTAGAGTTATAAACCTCATCAACTGTCAATTAATATTCTACTGTGTAGAGTTATAAACCTCCTCAACTGTCAGTTAATATTCTACTACGTAGAGTTATAAGCCTCCTTAACTGTCAGTTGATATTCTACTATGTAGAGTTATAAACCTCCTTAACTGTCAGTTGATATTCCACTATGTAGAGTTATAAACCTCCTGAACTGTCAACTAATATTGTACTATGTAAAGTTATAAACCTCCTCAACTACCAGTTAATATTCTACAATGTAGAGTTATAAACCTCCTCAACTGGCAGTTAATATTCTACTACGTAGAGTTATAAACCTTCTCAATTGTCAACTAATTATCTACTATGTAGAGTTATAAACCTCCTTAACTACCAGATAATATTTTACTACGTAGAGTTATAAACCTCATCAACTGTCAATTAATATTCTACTGTGCAGAGTTATAAACCTCCTTAACTGTCAGTTGATATTCTACTACGTAGAGTTATAAATCTCCTCAATTGTCAACTAATATTCTACTATGTAGAGTTATAAACCCCCTCAACTACCAGTTAATATTCTACAATGTAGAGTTATAAACCTCCTTAACTGTCTGTTGATATTCTGCTATGTAGAGTTATAAACCTCCTCAACTACCAGTTAATATTTTACTATGTAGAGTTGTAAAGCTACTTAACTATCAGTCAATATTCTACTGTATGGAATTATAAACCTCCTCAACCATCAGTTAATATTCTACTACGTAGAGTTATAAACCTCCTCCATTGTCAACTAATATTCTACTACGTAGAGTTATAAACCTCCTCCATTGTCAACTAATATTCTACTACGTAGAGTTATAAACCTCATCAACTGTCAATTAATATTCTACTGTGCAGAGTTATAAACCTCCTTAACTGTCAGTTGATATTCTACTATGTAGAGTTATAAACCTCCTCAACTGTCAACTAATATTGTACTATGTAAAGTTATAAACCTCCTCAACTACCAGTTAATATTCTACAATGTAGAGTTATAAACCTCCTCAACTTCCAGGTAATATTCTACTATGTAGAGTTATAAATCTACTTAACTATAAGTTAATATTCTACTATGTAGAGTTATAAACCTCCTCAACTAACAGTCAATATTCTACTATGTAGAGTTATAAATCTACTTAACTATCAGTTAATATTCTACTGCATATAGTTATAAACCTCTTCAACAATCAGTTAATATTCTAGTACGTAGAGTTATAAACCTTCTCAATTGTCACTTAATATTATATTATGTAGAGGTATAAACCTCCTCAACTGTCAGTTAAGATTCTAATACGTAGAGTTATAAACCTCATCAACTGTCATTTAATATTCTACAATGTAGAGTTATAAACCTCCTTAACTGTCAGTTGATATTCTGCTATGTAGAGTTATAAACCTCATCAACTGTCAGTTGATATTCTGCTATGTAGAGTTATAAACCTTCTCAACTACCAGTTAATATTCTACTATGTAGAGTTATAAATCTACTTAACTACCAGATAATATTCTACTATGTAGAGTTATAAATCTACTTAACTATAAGTTAATATTCTACTATGTAGAGTTATAAACCTTTTCAACTGTCAGTTAATATTCTACTGTGTAGAGTTATAAACCTCCTTAACTGTCAGTTGATATTCTACTATGTAGAGTTAGAAACCTCCTTAACTCTCAGTTGATATTCTGCTATGTAGAGTTATAAACCTCCTCAACTGTCAGTTAATATTTTACTACGTAGAGTTATAAACCTCCTCAACTGGCAGTTAATATTCTACTACGAAGAGTTATAAACCTCCTCAACTGTAAACTAATTTTCTACTATGTAGAGTTATAAACCCCCTCAACTACCAGTTAATATTCTACAATGTAGAGTTATAAACGTCCTTAACTGTCAGTTGATATTCTGCTATGTAGAGTTATAAACCTCCGCACCTGTCAGTTAATATTCTACTACTTAGAGTTATAAACCTTTTTAACTGTCAGTTGATATTCTACTATGTAGAGTTAGAAACCTCCTTAACTCTCAGTTGATATTCTGCTATGTAGAGTTATGAACCTCCTCAATTGTCAACTAATATTCTACTACGTAGAGTTATAAATCTCCTCAATTGTCACTTAATATTCTACTGTGCAGAGTTATAAACCTCCTTAACTGTCAGTTGATATTCTACTATGTAGAGTGATAAACCTTCTTAACTGTCAGTTGATATTCTGATATGTAAAGTTATAACCTCCTCAACTGTCAACTAATATTGTACTATGTAAAGTTATAAACTCCCTCAACTACCAGGTAATATTCTACTATGTAGAGATATAAACCTCCTCAACTATCAGTTAATATTTTACTGTGTAGAGTTATTACCCTCCTCAACTGTCAGTTAATATTCTACTACGAAGAGTTATAAACCCCCTCACCTATCAGATAATATTCTACTATGTACTTAACTATAAGTTAGTATTCTACTATGTAGAGTTATAAACCTCCTCAACTACCAGATAATATTCTACTACGTAGAGTTATAAACTTCATCATCTGTAAACTAATTTTCTACTGTGTAGAGTTATAAACCCCCTCAACTACCAGTTAATATTCTACAATGTAGAGTTATAAACATCCTTTACTGTCAGTTGATATTCTGCTATGTAGAGTTATAAACCTCCTCAACTACCAGTTAATATTCTACTGTATAGAGTTATAAACCTCCACAACCATCAGTTAATATTCTACTACGTAGAGTTATAAACCTCCTCAATTGTCAACTAATATTCTACTACGTTGAGTTATAAATCTCCTCAATTGTCACTTAATATTCTACTGTGCAGAGTTATAAACCTCCTTAAGTGTCAGTTGATATTCTACTATGTAGAGTGATAAACCTTCTTAACTGTCAGTTGATATTCTGATATGTAGAGTTATAAACCTCGTCAACTGTCAACTAATATTGTACTATGTAAAGTTATAAACTTCCTCAACTACCAGGTAATATTCTACTATGTAGAGTTATAAATCTACTTAACTATAAGTTAATATTCTACTATGTAGAGATATAAACCTCCTTAACTATCAGTTAATATTTTACTGTGTAGAGTTATTACCCTCCTCAACTGTCAGTTAATATTCTACTACGAAGAGTTATAAACCCCCTCACCTATCAGTTAATATTCTACTATGTAGAGTTATAAATCTACTTAACTATAAGTTAGTATTCTACTATGTAGAGTTATAAACCTCCTCAACTACCAGATAATATTCTACTACGTAGAGTTATAAACTTCATCAACTGTCAATTAATATTCTACTGTGCAGAGTTATAAACCTCATTAACTGTCAGTTGATATTCTGCTATGTAGAGTTATAAACCTCCTCAACTACCAGTTAATATTCTACTATGTAGAGTTATAAATCTACTTAACTATAAGTTAATATTCTACTATGTAGAGTTATAAATCTACTTAACTATAAGTTAATATTCTACTATGTAGAGTTATAAACCTCCTCAACTGTCAGTTAATATTCTACTACGTAGAGTTATAAACCTCCTTAACTGTCAGTTGATATTCTACTATGTAGAGTTAGAAACCTACTTAACTCTCAGTTGATATTCTGCTATGTAGAGTTATAAACCTCCTCAACTGTCAGTTAATATTCTATTACGTAGAGTTATAAACCTCCTCAACTGGCAGTTAATATTCTACTTCGTAGAGTTATAAACCTCCTCAACTGTAAACTAATTTTCTACTATGTAGAGTTATAAACCCCCTCAACTACCAGTTAATATTCTGCAATGTAGAGTTATAAACCTCCTTAACTGTCAGTTGATATTCTGCTATGTAGAGTTATAAACCTCCTCAACTACCAGTTAATATTCTACTATGTAGAGTTATAAATCTACTTAACTATCAGTTAATATTCTACTGTATAGAGTTATAAACCTCCTCAACCACCAGTTAATATTCTACTACGTAGAGTTATAAACCTCCTCAATTGTCAACTAATATTCTACTACGTAGAGTTATAAATCTCCTCAATTGTCACTTACTATTCTACTGTGCAGAGTTATAAACTTCCTTAACTGTCAGTTGATATTCTACTATGTAGAGTGATAAACCTTCTTAACTGTCAGTTGATATTCTGATATGTAGAGTTACAAACCTCCTCAACTGTCAACTAATATTGTACTATGTAAAGTTATAAACTCTCTCAACTACCAGGTAATATTCTACTATGTAGAGTTATAAATCTACTTAACTATAAGTTAATATTCTACTATGTAGAGATATAAACCTCCTCAACTATCAGTTAATATTTTACTGTGTAGAGTTATTACCCTCCTCAACTGTCAATTAATATTCTACTACGTAGAGTTATAAACCTCCTCAACTGGCAGTTAATATTCTACTACGTAGAGTTATAAACCCCCTCACCTATCAGTTAACATTCTACTATGTAGAGTTATAAATCTACTTAACTATAAGTTAGTATTCTACTATGTAGAGTTATAAACCTCCTCAACTACCAGATAATATTCTACTACGTAGAGTGATAAACTTCATCAACTGTCAATTAATATTCTACTGTGCAGAGTTATAAACCTCCTTAAGTGTCAGTTGATATTCTGCTATGTAGAGTTATAAACCTCCTCAACTACCAGTTAATATTCTACTATGTAGAGTTATAAATCTACTTAACTATAAGGTTATATTCTACTATGTAGAGTAATAAACCTCCTCATCTACCAGTTAATATTCTACTATGTAGAGTTATAAATCTACTTAACTATAAGTTAATATTCTACTATGTAGAGTTATAAACCTCCTCAAACTTCAGTTAATATTTTACTGTATAGAGTTATAAACCTCCTCAACCATCAATTAATATTCAAATGTGTAGAGTTATAAACCTCGCTGAGTCTTTCCTTTATCTTGAAGAAACTCAAGATGCTGTTTATTTGTTTGTATTTAAGCACAAATCTACACAGTACTCTACTCAATACGGGTATCAAAACCCGTTTTCTAGCGTTGTAACTCAACAGATATGCTGCTGTGCCACAGGAGGGCCGATAGATACAGAGTTTTTTTAGTTCTTTATTCAGTGTTTTTACTTAAAACCAGATATCGTGACGCCAAATGAAAGTGAATTGGTTTCGTTTTTCTTCAGTTTACGTTGTCATTTGACACACTTTAAACAACAAGTCCCTTAAAATATGCTTTTGTAAAAATTCATTTTGACATACTATTAATGCATATCTCAACTACATTCCGATCTTACTCTGACAGTAATTTAAAATATTGTAAGCGATGAGGATGTAAGTTTACCAAGTAATATTACAGAACCAGCTCGTTCCGTTATCTGGCTTCGTTTGGGTGAGATTAATTATCTAGCATATGAAAAAAATAAACTCGAAGTTAATTTAATTCATCTCTACTGATGTATCCCCTGAGGCAAAGGAATAACAGCTGACAACCAATGGGCACAAATATAAGAAAGTTTAGTTACTAACTAGTGAGTGTTACATGTGGCATATGGATTAGCCTGTCTGGTCTGTGTGTCAGAGGGTTCGTGGTTCGCGTTCAGTTTCCTCATAAATGCGCTCCATACGTTGTTATAAGAATAATGGCAAATTTTATTATTCGGTCAGAAACCTACCCCAAGAGCAGACTGTGGGTGTTGTTGACTAAATAACTGCCTTCCCTCTAATCTATAAATTCAAAAAGTCTATCTGACTGGTAATCTGCACAGATAACCTTTGTGTAGGTTTTACGAATATTCTAAAACAAACAAATATAATATAAGCTTCTATTTCTTCCTAAAACTATCTTGATTTACTTGACTGGAAGCGTGGAACAGAATCACTTTCAACTAGAAAAAGAAATAAACGCTACCATTTCTCACGTCCTAAGTAGCACATTGCTGTCTATGGACTTACAATGCCAGAAAAAAAGGGTTTCGATACCCGTGATGGGTAGAGCACAGATAGTCCATTGTGTAACACTGTGTTTAACAACAACCAAACTTCGTTTTCCGCTTTCCGCTTCACGTAAAATATACTTTATAATATTATCTAACACTAATATTAACCTTCTATCATGATATTCTCTAACACTAATACTAACCTTCTATCACGATATTCTCTAACACTAATACTAACCTTCTATCATGACATTCTCTAACACTAATAATAACCTTCTACTATGATATTCTCTAACACTAATATCAACCTTCTACTATGATATTCTCTAACACTAATATTAACCTTCTATCATGATATTCTCTAACACTAATAATAACCTTCTAACATGATATTTTTTAACACTAATATTAACCTTTTACCATGATATTCTCTAACACTAATATTAAACTGTTACTGTGGTATTCGTTTTCCAATACTAATATTGAAAACTTAATAGCTAAAAAATACTATTATTAATATAAAGGTTTGAAAATATTTGATATGAACAAAGTAATAAACAATTCTAATATTGTAGATTATCAAACATTCATTTCAAACGTTTCTTAAATTTAAAAACAACGAACTTTCGATTTACTTTCATTGTGAAATATATATTTTCGAAGAATGATATTTTTACTCTTAGCTGTACCTTTTTAACTATTACATTTATATAGAAAAACAGGGATCTTGTTTACTTTGCGTTCACAGCGAATAGTCTGTTTTAAAGCGTCATAATACTGTATAAAAGAATTACAATTTTTGTAATTCGTTACGTAACTCGTACGTAACTCTGAATATTAACACATATCCGTGTTAGTCCATGGTAAACGCTTATTCGAGTATCAGCCTGACTTAAGCTGTCATCACTAACCCTAGTCAGGTCACCAAGATATACCACCAATTTGTTAACTTTGTTTCTTGATGGACCTGGAAAATCAGGATAATAATTCCCACTTCTTATGGATCGGAATCTTAAAATCAATGATAACTGAGTTTGCTCAAGTTTGGTCTTTCTCAGAAATTCACCTCATAACTATGACGTAACTTAGTGAAACGTAAGTCATGTTGGTGAAGCTTAGGTTTCGAACAAGATTTCTTTGGCTCTGAGTGATTGCTAAAATTCTAAGATTATAACACATATTCCCATATATATATATACACGTACATTTTATATGCTAGTCTTCTGCAAAGAAATATGTTGAAACCTTTTCCACGTCAATTTGATCTCTTTAGAAAGAAAAGAAAAACTTATACAGTTTCTTGGCTTGTATTTAGTTTTTCTCATTTAATACATAAATCAGATTTGTGTTGAAATATTGGATCTTGTCTGACCCACTTAAGATGGCGCTTAATAAACTTTTATTTCCTGTGGGTTTGTTTTGTTTGTTTTTATTTTTTCTGTAAAGCTACACGAGGCTATCTGCGCCTGCCGTCCCTACTTTTGCGGTGTAAGACAAGAAGGAAGGCAGCTAGTCATCACGACCCACCGCCAACTCTTGGGCTACTATTTTATCAACGAAAAGTGGGATTTATCGTCATATTATAACGCCCCCACGACTGAAAAGGCGAGCATATTTGGTGTGGCGAGGATTCGAACCTGCGACCCTCAGATTACGAGTAGAATACCTTAATCACTTGGCCATTCCGGGTCCTTTCCTGGAGGAAAATAAGATAAACAAAAACATGCTATGACAGAAGTCAAGAACTGTAAAGTGAGCAAGACGATTCACTGAATCGAGAGTGAACATGTTTCAAAGCTGCCCCCTATTATCACTTTATCGTCTCTGTCGTCTTTGTTACTATAGTCGTAACCCAGCCTGGCTAACTAACCATTCTACTATAGTTATATCCCAGCCTGGTTAACTGACCCTTCTACTATAGTCTTATCCTAGCCTGGCTAACTAACCCTTATACTATAGTCGCAACCCAGCCTGGTTCACTGACCCTTTTACTATAGTCGTATCCCAGCCTGATTAACTGACCCTTCTACTATAGTCGTAACCCAGCCTGGTTAAATGACCCTTCTACTATAGTCGTAACTCAGACTGGCTAACTGACCCTTCTACTATAGTTATATCCCAGCCTGGTTAACTCACCCTTCTACTATAGTCTTATCCTAGCCTGGCTAACTGACCCTTCTACTATAGTCGTATCCCAGCCTGGTTAACTGACCCTTCTACTATAGTCTTATCCTAGCCTGGCTATCTGACCCTTCTACTATAGTCGTATCCCAGCCTGGTTAACTGATCCTTCTTCTATAGTCTTAACTCAGCCTGGCTAACTAACCCTTATACTATAGTCGTAACCCAGCCTGGTTCACTGACCCTTTTACTATAGTCGTATCCCAGCCTGATTAACTGACCCTTCTACTATAGTCGTAACCCAGACTGGCTAATTGACCCTTCTACTATAGTCGTAACCCAGACTAGCTAACTGACCCTTCTACTATAGTCGTATCCCAGCCTGGCTAACTAACCCTTCTACTATAGTTATATCCCAGCCTGGTTAACTGACCCTTCTACTATAGTCTTATCCTAGCCTGGCTAACTGACCCTTCTACTATAGTCGTATCCCAGCCTGGTTAACTGACCCTTCTACTATAGTCTTATCCTAGCCTGGCTATCTGACCCTTCTACTATAGTCGTATCCCAGCCTGGTTAACTGACCCTTCTTCTATAGTCTTAACTCAGCCTGGCTAACTAACCCTTATACTATAGTCGTAACCCAGCCTGGTTCACTGACCCTTTTACTATAGTCGTATTCCAGCCTGATTAACTGACCCTTCTACTATAGTCGTAACCAAGACTGGCTAATTGACCCTTATACTATAGTCGTAACCCAGCCTGATTAACTGACCCTTCTACTATAGTCGTATCCCAGCCTTGTTAACTGACCCTTCTACTATAGTCGTAACCCAGCATGGTTAAATGACCCTTCTACTATAGTCGTAACCCAGACTGGCTAACTGACCCTTCTACTATAGTCGTAACCCAGCCTGGTTAACTGACCCTTCTACTATAGTCGTATCCCAGCCTGGCTAACTAACCCTTCTACTATAGTTATATCCCAGCCTGGTTAACTGACCCTTCTACTGTAGTCTTATCCTAGCCTGGCTAACTGACCCTTCTACTGTAGTCTTATCCTAGCCTGGCTAACTGACCCTTCTACTATAGTCGTATCCCAGCCTGGCTAACTAACCCTTCTACTATAGTTATATCCCAGCCTGGTTAACTGACCCTTCTACTGTAGTCTTATCCTAGCCTGGCTAACTGACCCTTCTACTATAGTCGTATCCCAGCCTGGTTAACTGACCCTTCTACTATAGTCTTATCCTAGCCTGGCTATCTGACCCTTCTACTATAGTCGTATCCCAGCCTGGTTAACTGACCCTTCTTCTATAGTCTTAACTCAGCCTGGCTAACTAACCCTTATACTATAGTCGTAACCCAGCCTGGTTCACTGACCCTTTTACTATAGTCGTATTCCAGCCTGATTAACTGACCCTTCTACTATAGTCGTAACCAAGACTGGCTAATTGACCCTTATACTATAGTCGTAACCCAGCCTGATTAACTGACCCTTCTACTATAGTCGTATCCCAGCCTTGTTAACTGACCCTTCTACTATAGTCGTAACCCAGCATGGTTAAATGACCCTTCTACTATAGTCGTAACCCAGACTGGCTAACTGACCCTTCTACTATAGTCGTAACCCAGCCTGGTTAACTGACCCTTCTACTATAGTCGTATCCCAGCCTGGTTAACTGACCCTTCTACTATAGTCCTAACCCAGCCTGGTTAAATGACCCTTCTATTATAGTCGTATCCCAGACTAGCTAACTGACCCTTCTACTATAGTCGTATCCCAGCCTTGTTAACTGACCCTTCTACTATAGTCCTAACCCAGCCTGGTTAAATGACCCTTCTACTATAGTCGTAACCCAGCCTGGTTCACTGACCCTTTTACTATAGTCGTATCCCAGCCTGATCAACTGACCCTTCTACTATAGTCGTAACCCAGCCTGGCTAACTAACCATTCTACTATAGTTATATCCCAGCCTGGTTAACTGACCCTTCTACTATAGTCTTATCCTAGCCTGGCTAACTGACCCTTTTACTATAGTCGTAACCCAGCCTGGTTAAATGACCATTCTATTATAGTCGTAACCCAGACTGGCTAACTGACCCTTCTACTATAGTCGTATCCCAGCCTTGTTAACTGACCCTTCTACTACAGTCGTAACCCAGCCTGGTTAAATGACCCTTCTACTATAGTCGTAACTCAGACTGGTTAACCGACCCTTCTACTATAGTTATATCCCAGCCTGGTTAACTGACCCTTCTATTATGCAATTCCAATCTTATTTCTTTCATTCTTATGATTCTAATCAAAGGCATGACAGTTATAGTACCAGATTCTTAAAGTGAGGCAAGCGAGATCGAATCCAATCCATCGAACAAGTTTTCCCTCCCAGACGTGGGGTGGAGGTGTTATAATGTGATAGTGCATCAGACTATTTATTGGTCAAGAGTAGCCAATAATTGGTTATTAATGGTGGTAGCTAGTTGTCTTTCCTCTAATATGTCACTTCGAAAATGAGGAGGGCTAGCTTAGCTCAAGTGTCTCTCGTGTAGCAGGTTTGTGCGAAATTCAGTAAAACAACAACAAATAAAATGTGATTGTTTTACCATCTACAATTTTACCGATACTAATGAATACACGTCTTTAATGTTATTTTCCTATGCTTTACTTTCTCATAGTTGCTATACCTGTATCAGCCTTTAGTCAGCCATGGCTACCTCTCTCTTTACTGGTTCCCACTTTTTCCTATCTGGGATAGTAAAATCTTTATGTAAATAACGTGTGTGTAACATTCGTAAATGTCGTGTATATAAAGAACTTAGTCCTAAGTTTACAGAATCATCGGCCATTTCAACCTCAAACAATAAATGAAAAGGCTTAATGTTACCTAGCAACGTCGTACAGCCTACATTAGAAAGGAAGCTAATTTACGTTAATAAAAAATTAAAAAACAATAACATTAAATAAATATTTGCCGCAGTTATCCTGGAGTTCATCTGAGATTAATTAATTAACAATGATTAATATTAACAAGATGGCACGTTTATTATGATATATTATTCAAACTGTGAACACTGAATAATATTAAAACATCCATAAAATCAGCGTTGTTTCATATACATCTGGAATAACTCCATGTTCAACAAATGTCTCCCTTAGGACCATACCATGTCAAGCAGCAAAGAGTTCCCTTGTTGTCTCCAATCGAAGTGGCCGGAAGAGGGCGCTATATGTGATATTGTGCGTGTCTCCATGATTAGCTTTTTATCAAATACTGTCTCAAGGATTTGAACCAGATTTGGCTATAAGATCAGGGATGCCGAGATTTGTTTGTTTGTTTTGAGAAAAAGCCACGGATTATGTAATAACGTTGTTTTATTGGTTTTTTATCAAATGGTCTAAGACTAGTTGATATGCTTCAAAGCTTCTAACGAGGTAAGTTCACTGCTGTTAGAGATGCGATAACTCCTGCCTAGGTACGTCGCATTTCTCGAGGTGTGTCAGCTTCTGTTGAGATGTGTTTACATCTACTTGTTGATTTGTTTGTTTGTAGTTATGTACAAAGCTTCTGAAAGGGCTATCTGTACACTGCCCATCACGGGTATCGAAACACGATTTCCAGTGTTGTAAGTCTGAAGACATGCCGCTGTGAAGCATTTACACCTGTAGAAGTGAATCGCTTTCCTTGAACAAACTACGTTCGTTGCCACTAAGTTGTGTTGTTGTTCTTATGATGTACCACTTCTGTCGAGGTGTGTTGCTTTTCTTGACGTGTGTGTGTCACTTGTCTTGGCACACACTTCTGTTTTAATACTCCACATTTGAAGCTTAAATTTGTTGTCTTTTTTTTCTCTGGGTGAAATTTTCATAATAGTGAGAGACACTTAACATTTGACGTAAAACTATTACCTGACATACCCAGTGTCACAGCTGTAAGTCTGGAAGCTTATAATAATAATATCTAGGCTTCGATACCCCATGACGGATAAGGTACAGATAGCCTATCATGTAGTGTTGCGCTTAACAACAAACAATCTTGAGCATGTACATTGTGATAAATTATTCCTCGAAAGCGAATAATTCGTGACTCTACCTTCCTACTTTCGGAGTTTTCTACAGAGCGAGTTTTATGTGTTTAATTGACAGCTCGTCTTGATTTAAATGAAAGTTATACCTTTTGTTTTTTTAAGGTTTTCGAAATTCTTTAATCTACGACTTATATAAGTTACCATTTGTTTCTGTCAAACCAGAATAAATCGAAATGTCGCATTTCTACGTTTATGAGACCAGAAAAACCGAGTTCGCTTTATTACTAGAGATGTTAACTGGATTAAATAGACGTAGTACATTCTTTAAAGAAAAATATACACTGCCTTTCGATTAATATACACTGCCTTTCGATTTATACTAATGTATTTGCTTTAAGTGCACCTAACTTCACGTATGGATTCCTTGCTGTTATTATAAATTATAACTAGATTTCTGACAAATGTTAATAGTTATCTGTGTTTGTCAAGTCGTATAAATAAAATGAAGTGTTATAATATCAACTGAAAATGAAAGACATCTATCTCATTGCATGGAACACATTCAAGCACGTGACAAATAACAACCCTCTATTGAGCGCCATCTACCAGGAAAAATATTATCGAACTACACTGTGGTTTTTTTTCCTATGTGTTTGCTTAGGAGACCAGCTATCCCTTTAACTGCTGTTAAATTGCAAATAAAGGAATTATTATAATTAACATCACCAAAGCCCAGTTTTTTAATCTATATTTTGGTGTTTTCTGACCTCTTCATTTTAAAAACTACAATTACTATAACTTATAACTATAATTACTATGACGTTTTTTGTATAACTTAAACATTTATTATCTATTTTTGACTCAAACAGTTTTGTTATATGGAATAAATTCCTTGCTTCCCCACACTCCTTTTGAGAAACTATGGCAGATACAGTGAATATGTTTGTTTGCTCTTGAATTTCGTGCAAAGTTACACGAGGGCTATCTGCGCTAGCCGTCCCTTATTTAGAAATATAAAACTAAAGTAAAGGCAGCTAATCATCATCACCCACCGCCAACTCTTGGGCTATCCTTTTTTCCGAAGAATAGAGGGATTGACTCTCACATTATAACGCCCGCACGGCCAAAAGAGCGAGAATGTTTGGTATGACGCATTTACGAGTCGAGCGCCTTAACCAACTGGCCATGCTAGGCCCAGTGAATACTTGTGAGACACAGTATGGCGGAAACCGTGAACACATTAAAAAGAAACTGTAACTGATGCAGTAAATGCTTCTAAGAAACTATTGATAACCAGAATATCATAGAAGTTATTGATAACCAGAATATCATAGAAGCTAATGATAACCAGAATATCATAAAAGTTATTGATAACCAGAATATTATTGAAGCTATTGATAACCAGAATATCATAGAAGCTAATGATAACCAGAATATCATAGAAGCTATTGATGACCAGAATGTCATGGAAAATAAAGTTAACCAGAATATTATAGAAATAATTGATAACCAGAATATTATAAAAGCTATTGATAACCAGAATATCACAGAAGTTAGTAAAGGGTTATCGTTAATAACCTGGTTTTTCGTCATATCTTTGTTTCTTTTAACTAAGTGGGCTTATGTGACGTAGACTCATTGCTTTCCGCATCACCTTATCTGTATAACAAAATTTTTAAAGTACATCTTAAAATAGACATACAAACAGTGATATCGAACGCATTAAAAAGAGTAGTTGATATTTTATCACAGTGATTTGTCTTGAGAAACTACTGCTGGAGCTGGTGTATGCTTTTATCGGGTTCCTTAAACGATGTCTCTACACCAGACGTAAACAAAGATTTCTTTAAACATGAGTGGTGTAGAAACGAAGTCAAAGCATCCACATCTTGATTGGTTAGTTTTCTTCAATCAATCGTCAATATATCCTGCCTGGCCAATCTTGTGCCGAAATATTCTGATTATATATGTTGTTGTTTTTTCAAATTGAAAGTTTTCTTACAGAAGCAGCCCCGCCTACTTTAAGGTTTGTACTACCAATAAAATTGTTCCTTGAAATATATACTCCACTATTTCCAACTGTTTAATAAGGTTACTACAAATTGGCTTAAAATATTATGAAACGTTGACTTAGGTTTCTGCAAATTGTGAGATTGTTTTATAAAGGGCTTCTGCCTCCCTTGCTCTTTGTTCTTCAAGGTACAGCTGTAAGTCTAAGGACTTACAAAGCTAAAATTCGTCATTCAATACCCCACAGCCTAGTGTAGTGTTATTCTAAAACACATATATTCTATCTTTCTATTTATGAGGTGGGGACTATATCCTACAGTGTATCTTTTCACCAAGTTTTCTGAATGCTTGGGATCACTGTCTTGCTGAAAAATTAATTCCTTTCCATTGGGTCTCTGGTTTCTATAGAAACGACAAGATGCGTGAAAATAATCCTGCGTGTACCAGTCAGTAGTCAAGATACCATCAATTTTGTACAAATCTGCAGCCCATCCAGTATATTTTTCCTCAGCATGCTTCGCTGTAAATTTTGTACATTGTCTATGATGTTGCTATCCTCTGTCTGACGTTGAGAAACTATGGATGATTGTTGATAAACAGCGTATCTGATATTCTTTGGTAAAGAGCGCATTTCTATAGCTTTACTCAACACGTATTTAAAGTCTAATTCCCATGTTAAGCCCGGCATGGCCAGGTGGGTTAAGGCGTGCGACTCTTAATCTGAGAGTCGCGGGTTCGCATCCCCGTCGCGCCAAACATGCTCGCCCTTTCAGCCGTGGAGGCGTTATAATGTGACTGTCAATCCCACTATTCGTTGGTAAAAGAGTAGTCCAAGAGTTGGCTGTGGGTGGTAATGACTAGCTGCCTTCCTTCTAGTCTTACACTGCAAAATTAGGGACGGCTAGCGCAGATAGCCCTCGAGTAGCTTTGCACGAAATTCAAAACAAACAAACCCATGTTAAAATTTCACGATTCAAAAGAGTTGTATCACATGATAGTGATGCCCTCTAGTATCAATAGTCTTTATTTTACACACCCTCTTCAGGGATTTCTACTGGAACATGAAACCTGTGGCATGGAGCGGCCTTAACCAACAAAACTTTGATTTATGCGTATATCATTATGGTCGTTTCTGTCCTGGATATCATTAGCGAGAAGAATATGACTGCCTGTACTGTTATAAGAATTATGTTGATGTGGTACTATCTGATTGGCTGGTTCGTCATTATTTACAGGTAAAACAATGCTTGAAGAAAAGAGAACCAGTCCCCCTGGAATCAGGCTTTGGTTAATAATAAGTGATATAGAAATTAGCTACGAATGGGATGATTATCACATTTTTCCCTTGGGGAAGTCTGTTAAGAAATATATATATATTTCATAAGTTAGCGCTAAATATGATAGCTATTAGTAGGCATTATCTATTCACTTTCTTTGGCTTTGTAAACATAAAATTCAGTTCAGAGCAACAATACTAACACTGACAGTCAATCGCAGTGAAGGAGTAGACCAATTTACAGGTTAAGAATTTACTTTAAACAGGAATGATAACAATATTTAGAATATAAATGGATAACGTTACTGTGTTAGAATATATTTTAACAGGAATATTCCAATATTTAGATCACAAATGGATAAAGTTATTGTGTTAGAATATACTTTAAACACGAAATGTTCCAATATTTAGATCAGAAATGGATAAAGTTACTGTGTTAGAATATACTTTGAACACGAAATGTTCCAATATTTAGATCACAAATGGATGAAGTTACTGTGTTAGAATATACTTTGAATACGAAATGTTCCAATATGTAGATCACAAATGGATAGCGTTACTGTATTAGAATATACTTTAAACAGGAAATATACCAATATTTAGATCACAAATGGATAAAGTTATTGTGTTAGAATATACTTTAAACACGAAATGTTCCAATATTTAGATCACAAATGGATAAAGTTACTGTGTTAGAATATACTTTGAACACGAAATGTTCCAATATTTAGATCACAAATGGATGAAGTTACTGTGTTAGAATATACTTTGAATACGAAATGTTCCAATATGTAGATCACAAATGGATAGCGTTACTGTATTAGAATATACTTTAAACAGGAAATATACCAATATTTAGATCACAAATGGATAAAGTTATTGTGTTAGAATATACTTTGAACACGAAATGTTCCAATATTTAGATCACAAATGGATAAAGTTACTGTGTTAGAATATACTTTGAACACGAAATGTTCCAATATTTAGATCACAAATGGATGAAGTTACTGTGTTATGATGTATTATTAACAGAAAATATACCAATGTTTAGATTAGAAATGGATAAAGTTACTTCAAATAGCTTTTTTTTTGTTTGGGAATTTCGCACAAAGCTACTTCAAATAGCACTGATATAATGACTGTTAGTGTTAAAATACAAAATTGTAAAATTGAGAAATTTTCAGAAAGTAAATTCCCTCACGCAGCTAAAGAAGACAAAAGTTATAATAAAGTCTTTTATACTCCGCTTCAGATTCACTCTTACTATTCCTGCCTGTAGTCTAGGCTAATACTTACCATCTGGTGAAGCTGGTTGTGAGATGAAAGTGAGGCCTATAAGCCAGGCAAAGACAATGTAAACATTCATATTCAGCTACTATCACATGTCGTCTTTGTTTACAAAATGGCCGCTGGAGATCCGATACTGCGGTCGCCTTTGGTTTTTGACATAATTCGCTTATCAAATTCCGGGCCCAGTCACAGGCCTGAAAAGATGCATTTGGGTAAGTACGAATATAGAAGGCTTTCAGAGAGAAAAAACAAAACAAAAAAACATCGTAACCTAGAAAATAAAATAACAAAAAAAAACAGCATCGAAAAACAGGCCAAAAGTTAACGCCCTCTAGCAAGCGATGGTAGAATAGAATGAAATTATTGTTTGTTATCCAAAAACCGTTTTCTATTACCTCAGAGGAATTTAAGTCATTTTATTAGCTGACAATCATCTATTGTGAGCATTAGGATAAACTAACGCCAGATAACACTGAAAACACAGAAAAAATAATACAGTAATATCACTGACATTCCATTAATATCCGTATTAATTATTTGACTTGTATTTCTAACATTCCTCTAATGAAGGAAATTTTTTGTCTACCAACGTTAATTTTACTGAAATAAATAAAATGACGGTTTATTGTATTCATGTATTTGTTTATTTTTTATTAAGTGTCCAGCTGCACAATGAACCATCTGTGCTGTGCCTACCACGGGTATCAAAACAGTCTTAAAATATTCTGTTGGCTTTCACTACTATCCTTGACAAAATGTTACATCAAACTAATTAATTAGAGTTTAAAAACTATTAATTGTTTTACTTGTTCAATTAATCACATTCGTCAGATATATTACTCTCACCAGCAACTCTTTAGGATTGGTTAAAAGTGATATGATATGTTTATAGTTTTATAATTGGTCCTGGACAAACCCATTGGTTCTTGGACAAGTTTTTCGATCTAATTTTGCAAGGACGCATTTATGAAAGTCTGTTTTCAGTCGACAAGTGATTAGTGCTTGACTGACCTTGGCCGAAATATTTCATACTTGATGGTTAAATATATTAGGTTGAGGAATAATTCGTGAGCGTTTTTAAATAATTTCATTCAAGCATTACATGCAAGACTATACAATACTTCAATGCATGAACACATTACACCCAAAACATTTATTATGATACTTTATTTCATGTAATACCTAGGTATACAGTATGCATTGTTTTAAACGAAATTGCAAGAAATTAAATGCGAAAAGCAGATGGTGTCGAAAATGCTCGATTTTGTCCACTTGACATTCCATTTAATGAGCTGAAAATGAAATCAAAAATTAAAGACATATGAAAATCAAACACACACCATCTATTAGAGCAAAAAATTATCTACCAAATGACATGAAATATTTTGCGAAAGCGTTTCATTATGAATATATTTTTTAACTTGAAAAACGCTCACGAATTATTCCTCAACCCAATAGAAAACGTTTTATCCTATTGCCAGTAGAGGACGCTTTAACCCAATGTGTAAATAAACATTTTTTTTATAGTAAATATATTTGTAGCCCATGTACTAAAAGCTAAAAAAATATATTGTAGTTCAGGCCATCAGTGTCATTAAAGTAATTATTGAAATAATTACTTGAGTAGAAAAATTTATTCTCTATCTTTTAACTCTAGAAGAAGGCCCTGCATGGCCAGGCGGGTTAAGGCGTTCGACTCGTAATCTTAGGGTCGCGGGTTCGAATCCCGATTGCACCAAACATGCTCGCCCTGTCAGCCGTGGGGCGTTATAACGTGACAGTCAATCCCATTGGTAAAAGAGTA
>NW_027467782.1:44803724-44878299 GCF_004210375.1 Tachypleus tridentatus | reverse complement strand
AATCACTTTCCTACAACAACAAATAATGGAGCCACCTGCTGTCAAAAGTCAAAGCTATTTGTTTCTTAGAATTTACATACTTTCAGGGACTTTTAGCACTTTTTTTGCTTCAGGTTGCATAGTTTTAGGTGTGTAACCTCTCTATCTCTATTTTTCAGCATACAATTAACCTCTGCTTGTTCCATGACTGGCCCAGTTTTCCCATGTTTTGCTGCTATATTACTCACTAGCAGTGAAGTTCAGCCAGCAGTTTTCAAACTTGTTCATTTTTAAATTTGTTCAGATGTAATATATGTGCTCTCATAGTCCTGGTTACAAATCCCTCCCTTCACTAACCACCAATCCCCCACCCTGGGGCCACACATCACAGTTTGAACACCATGGTTCTTGCTTCCTGTTATTGGTTATCCATTCTTTCTTTCACAATCAATGGCTGTGTGCTCCTTAGAAATATAAAATCTATCTGAAATGTGCTTTCAGATGAGTAGATGTTAGCTTTGTGCTGCATGTTTGCTGCCTCATTGTACATTAATATAGGCTACATAGATTTTGGGCTTTGTTGTTCATTCGTGTATTTGTCTTACATACATGCCCACACCTTGTGTGTGTCAGAGGTAAATTTTGTAACTTACAATGTTTAAAATTGGATTTTGATACCTATAATGGACAGAGCACAGATAACTCATTTTATAACAACCTCATTATCATATGCTGAATCTACAAGAATGAATTTGCCTTGACATCTGTGAGTGTAAAGCAAACAATTGTCTTGCAGTTAACTGTATCTAAAACACTGGTCTTTGTAAAGACTTCTATAAAAACTCAGAAATATAAGTGAGGTATGAAGAAAAGTACCTGTTTTTATAACACCACTGTTTATAAATGTATCAATAATGATAAACAGAAAACTTACTCTGTGTACATGGCATTTATGTCACCATATGTACTTCATAAAGGTTTTATGAAGAAGGTATTCAGTACTGTTTATGTATTATCAAATATTGGAAGTATAGTTGTAACATGCTTTGATAGAAGATCATACATTTAATTCATATATTGACTGATTTAGCCACATCCATCTAACATGCTTTGATGAAAATCATACATTTATTCTTATATTGACTGATTTAGCCACATCCATCTAACATGCTTTCATAGAAGATCATACATTTAATTCTTATATTGACTGATTTAGCCACATCCATCTAACATGCTTTGATAGAAGATCATACATTTAATTCTTATATTGACTGATTTAGCCACATCCATCTAACATGCTTTGATAGAAGATCATACATTTAATTCTTATATTACTGGTTAGCCACATCCATCTAACATGCTTTCATAGAAGATCATACATTTAATTCTTATATTGACTTGATTTAGCCACATCCATCTAACATGCTTTCATAGAAGATCATACATTTAATTCTTATATTGACTGATTTAGCCATCCATCTAACATGCTTTGATAGAAGATCATACATTTAATTCTTATATTGACTGATTAGCCACATCCATCTAACATGCTTTGATAGAAGATCATACATTTAATTCTTATATTGACTGATTTAGCCACATCCATCTAACATGCTTTGATAGAAGATCATACATTTAATTCTTATACTGACTGATTTAGCCACATCCATCTAACATGCTTTGATAGAAGATCATACATTTAATTCATATATTGACTGATTGTATCCATCTAACATGCTTTCATAGAAGATCATACATTAATTCTTATATTGACTGATTTAGCCACATCCATCTAACATGCTTTGATAGAAGATCATACATTTAATTCTTATACTGACTGATTTAGCCACATCCATCTAACATGCTTTGATAGAAGATCACACATTTAATTCTTATATTGACTGATTTAGCCACATCCATCTAACATGCTTTCATAGAAGATCATACATTTAATTCTTATACTGACTGATTTAGTCACATCCATCTAACATGCTTTGATAGAAGATCATACATTTAATTCTTATATTGACTGATTTAGCCACATCCATCTAACATGCTTTGATAGAAGATCATACATTTAATTCTTATATTGACTGATTTAGCCACATCCATCTAACATGCTTTGATAGAAGATCATACATTTAATTCTTATATTGACTGATTTAGCCACATCCATCTAACATGCTTTGATAGAAGATCATACATTTAATTCTTATATTGACTGATTTAGCCACATCCATCTAACATGCTTTGATAGAAGATCATACAATAAATTCTTATATTGACTGATTTAGCCACATCCATCTAACATGCTTTGATAGAAGATCATACATTTAATTCATATATTGACTGATTTAGCCACATCCATCTAGTTTGTTTTGATATAAATCAAACATTTAATTCTTATATTGACTGATTGCCACATCCATCTAACATGCTTTGATAGAAGATCATACATTTAATTCATATATTGACTGATTGTACATCCATCTAACATGCTTATATACATTGTTTGTAATCTTTATTGTTTTGACTCCCCCATAAATTAATGGGAACATTACATATAGCACAGTGAATAAGAGTTTATTATTGACACCCTTATATATTATGAGTTTGTTTTATAAATAAATCATTGTTTGTAATTGTATTTGATGATGAGTAATATGATGTCTTTTCCTACAATTTATGACTATTGTATAAATAAATAAAATTAACTTTAGTAAAACTATTCTTATAGCAGTTTTCAAACAGAGAAATGCTACAACTAAGTAACTTACTAAGTAATCACATAGACAATTTATAATAGACAGGGTAACTTTGTTTCACAATTTATGGAGGAGAAAGAATGGAATAAACTAGTACTTTCTAGGCATGTGATCATTAATGCAGTGGATGTCAATGTTACACGTTGTAGCGTGAATCAGTTTGGCATTGTTAAATAAAATTTGATTGGCTGTATAATAGTTCTGGTTACTTACCATAAAGTAATATCTTTTTTTATGAAAGGGTAGAGTTTTATGGGGTTTTTTTCCACACTTTATTTTGTCCAATATTTAATAAAACTCATAAAACTACTTTAATTTAAAGAGTGTGGGATTAATCTGTGAACTTGATTGTGCTCATCACGAATGCTTAAGGAAGATGTGTAGCTGCTTATAATCATCTACAAGAACTAATGTAGTGTGTTATAAAGAATAGCATGATTATAAAATGAATCATTTTGACTGATTAAAAAGTACAATAAACAGTAAATGAATTTTATGAATGAACTATGCATGTATTGTTATAAGAAATTGAAAAAAGACCATGGAAAATTAAGAATATGAGTTCTGTATGTTAGTTTGAATTTAAGTGCTTTATATGTTGAACATAATGTGGGATGGCATAATAAAATAGTGTGTATATACATGTATTTTTGTACATTTGTCAGGTTGTTAACCTAGTCCTAAATGATCTGTTAGGGAACAAAGACTTTGCATATGGAATTCTAGATGCGTTGTGGGTAAGTTGAATATGTTTTTGATTATAGATTGAATCCAAATTGTAAAGTTTCTGGTGTAGTACAGTACTTCTTCTTACATGTATAACTATTTTCATTCAGTGCTGCCTTCTGTGTGCAGAAATGTTTGTCATGCCATAATCCTTGAACTTCCATGTGGCTCAACTGTGTCTGGCATGTTAGTTGTCATGTAAACTCCCAATAGGAGTGTGACACACCCTCCTGACTCCCTTTACAATGAACTGTTACTTCTTATTAGACAGTGATTGAGTGCAGATGTTTTTCAGTTGTTAACTCTTTTCCTTCAAGTATTAATTCCATTTCTTTTGTGAAGTAATGATTAACTTGATTTGCTACAGTTAATTGTTTCTGTAGTCGTTTGCAGAGATAATTTACCTTTGTTTATTAATTTTGTTTTCTCTTTTTTGAATTCTTCATGGTTTAATATGACTTCTTAAGTTTGTTTTACAATTTCTGAAATTATTATTGTTGCTTTGAGCACCATTACTGTTTTCAGGTCTGAGTGTCTCAACTGAGGGTTTCCTAGTTTTAAACTGTTGGGAGATTGGTTGTTATAAGAGGTGTCTTTTTTCTCCTAACAGTGTTTGTTTTTTTTCTGCAATGCAAAACGCCACACTGGTACGTCCCTTCACACCATCATTTGAGTGTTGGACTGTTGTATGTGTGGGTGGTTGTGGATTTGCTCTTTTGCTTCTTTTAGTAGATTGGTTAGGCATGTGTATAATACTGTTCTACTAACCTTGAGATAAAGATGGTGGGGATCCTCCTCCAATCACAAGTCAGAAGTAGTAATCCTGATGCTGCTTGGGTTTGGACTGGAGTTGATGAGCCACTTGCCTTAGCGACTCAACACATTTTGAGCACATTCCTCACATATCTGATTGTAGATGGTTCTTGTCTAGTCTTTCTTCATGGGGACTGAGATTCCAGTGTATTGTTGTTTGGATTCAAACTCACTTAGTGTTTCTTTCTTTCTTTCCCATTTGATTGTGCTCTTCTCACTTTCCACCCATATATGTGACACCTGTTTCCACACTTTGCATAGTGTATACCTGGTACAGAAGTGGTGTGGTTTCCCATGTGTGTTCCTTGTTGGGATCACACTTATGGTGTCTGTCATATGCTTTTGAAGGATACTTATTTCTATCATTGTCACTGGACTCTCTGCCTATTCTAGTTACACATTTTAGTGGAAGTAATGCATGGGTACAACATTGGGTGTAGAATATACCTGTAACAGAAGTTGTGTGGTCTCCTACATAGGATCTTCTACTTTGAGGATCTCCTGTTTTTTTTGCATGTTCTTCAGAAGCTTATGATGGATGCTTCTTTTTTTTTGTACTTGTATCAGTCAAGAAAAATTACTTGTTGAGTGTGAGATTCTAGTTGTATATGTGAGAAGAATATATTGAAAATATATATCCTATAGATACTTGATTGTGTGGTTTGTGAAAGTTGAAGACTTGTGGCATGCAAAGAATTTTGCATATAGAGGGTAGCACTGAACCATATTGCTATATTTGAGAGAGGAGATAAATACCTATCGCAAATATATTTTCATTACAGGAAATGTATAACTTGGAAGAAATAGTTTATTGCAGATTTGTTTACCTAACTCTAAAACCAGTTATGAATTAATGTCACATTACTCAAACCTTCTGAATTTTTCTTGTTGCTTAAATTGAGTACTGTTACATCATAATGTCTCAAATTAATGCAAGTATGTTTGTAAAAGTGAAGTTAGATTGACTTTTGGTTTAAGTCATAATGGACAATTTCTAAAGTGAGTTTCACAGCTTGTAATAACAGATATAGAGAAGAAATAAATTGTCTTATTGAATGGCATTCTGAAGTTATTGAATCTGTCTTGTGGACTTTGATGAAAAGGAGAATTATTTAATCCTTTAGCTACTGGCTCGATACGACTTCACCTTCAAATTTGCACATGTTAAGTATTTGAACTATAACTTTTGTTATTGCATGTATCTTCACAAAATGTGGTAGACTTTTACTAAATATTACAAGTATTTTGTATACAAAAAATCAAACTTTTAATGAAATATCTTTACTAAAGATTTGCTTGTGAAAATAGGGTGCAAAGTGATTTCATGTTATGACTGAAAAACTACTCTTCATTGCCAAAATCTCAAATCTTTTGCATAATCTCTTAAAACCTCCTAAATACATCTCAAACGTGATGTCATTGTGTTTGTTGCCTTACATTCAAAATTTTATTGAACTACTATTTTATGAATTTAGGTCAATAAATTTGGAATCACATTGTAGATTATAATTCAAACTTTAATACTATGTACATATACATAAGTTAATTTCTTAATTTAAAGGTTAAATATTTAAAGAATCTGAATATAGATTTCAGTGAGTCGTGTAGTATTTTGAATGCAGCATTGGTTAAAATCAGATGACTGTGATCCCAAAATACTAAGTCTATAGTTTCATACTAATTAGAAACTCAAATTATTAATATTATCAGGCTAGAATGAAAATGAGAACCTTATATCTTTTATTTTGCTGAGATACGACTTGCATACTGAATCAAACCTAGTGGCTTCTTTCACCATATGGTTCGTTATGTACACTTACTTCAAAATGATATGTGAATAACCAATCAGAAGTTTAGAATATCCTCCAGAGTAGTTTACTCAGCTCTTTTAATCTGTAAAAAAAGCTGCCACATTCTTTCAAACCAAAATTTCAAGAAGATAGGTTGTGTCTTTAGTCTGATTGAAATTTCATATTTTACTAAATCTAAATAAATTTTAGGTACTAAGCTTAATAAATTACAGTTAAATTCTATGGTATCAGTTTAGTTATTTATGATGTTTTGGTAATTTAACTGTATATATATATATATATATATATGTATGTGTGTGTGTGTGTGTGTGTGTGTGTGTAAAACCTGAAAAAATTTTGTTTGATATCCTTCATATGCAAAATTTTAAAAGACTTAGAGCAGCAACTGAGTACAAAATTGTAGCAAGAAGAGATAATTGTTTGCTTTACTTCTTTATTTTTTTATCATTCAATATTTAAGAAAATAAGCTCCATAACTTATTTCTAAATAGTAATTAGTTATGAGTATAATGTACAATAATTGAAATGTGACTGTATTATAAAATATTAGTCCACTAAAATGCAGCCAAGACAGGAAAGACTAAAGGTCAGTTTTATATTACTGTCTTTTTGTGTTATAATATGTAGTCATTCTAGCATGAAAAACTTCATTTACATTTATTTCCAAAGTTTTATGATGGTTGCGAGGTTGGTCAAATGACAGATCACACATAATTAGAGTAGAAAATAACATAAAACAAAGTCTCGCTGAAAATAAGTGTTTGAAAGTACTTAGGAGGTTTTAGAGATTGTGAAAATAATATCTGAGATTTTTAAACAAAGAATAATTTTTTTTAATCATAACATGAAATCAGTTTGCACTCAGATTCACAAAGAATCTTTAATAAAAATTAAAAAATCTGATATCTTTGTACACAAAATATTTGTAATCTTTACCAAATTTTGTGAAGATACATGCTGCATCAAAAGTTATAGTGCAAATACTTAATGTGTGCAGTTGTATAGATGAACTTGTATATCACACTGAACCCATAGCAAAATGGTTAACCTGATGTGAATAATAATATTCAGTGGTAAGGTTTCTGCTTTTTAAGTTAGATGCGTGTTTTATACTAAGTAAGTATTAGTGCTATGTAGAGATACACTCTAGATATTTATGTTAGGATATGTATACGTATTTTTTTTTGTTGTTGTGTGTGGTGGGAAGAAACTTGCTCGGTATGTAACTTTTCATTTGTATGCTTTCTAATATACTGAGATTCTCTTTTTTTATTTTCTGCAAAAAAATGTTATGTGAGTGATTTTTAATAGTTACTGTTGATATCTTTCCTTGCATGTGTAGGACCACCAGCCTGTCTACATATAAATAAAGATTAATACTTGATAGTCAAGTAAAATAAAATCAGTAGGAAAAACTGCATTAAAAACAAACCCAAATAAAAATAAAAAATGCTGCAGTTTATCTTGCTTACACTCAAGTGTTAGTACCTTATTATTATTATTACATTTTCTTTACTTTGGAGAGCAGTCACCTTCCCACAACAGTTTGCAGGTAGTAAAGGATGATACAGATGTGAGACATTATGGGCTTGAGTACTCACATCTTGCTCTCCTAATTTTTATTTATTTTGATTATTTTATTATTATTTATTTATGTATTTCTTTTTGTGAAACTCACAGTTGAGTTTGAAACTGACAATTCATTTATCCCCATCACAGTGTGGGTCCTACTTTTTCAGTCACCTCTGAAACCTATGATACATTTTATATCCTATGTCTGTACCATAGGGATTCTTCTGATTTGTTCAGTTTTTTATTTTTGTTTATTAGAAAATATATACTTACACACACACACACACTGGAATAAAAATATTTTATCAGATGTTTGTCAATGGTTGGTATTAAGTGTTATTAACTATTGTCAGCTGTAATTTCATATCCTATTAAATGAAATCTCAAAAATGAAACATAACCACCTTGTCATATATTTATATTACAGTACTTTTGATAATATAGTATATATGTAATCCCCCAAAAGAACAGTGAATTAACAATGAGTGTTTTGTGATGAGAAATTCACTTGAATTTCACTTCTCAAAACTCTTTTTTTAACCTAAAGAAGGTTAAGGCTTAAGAAGGTTGAAATGTTGTTCTCTACTTTATTTTAATAAAAGTTTTAATACCCATACCAGCCATCTTAAGATAAATTTTAACAATGAGTGTGCTTATCTAACAGTTTAACTTCTATGGTTTTTTACATGAACAAAATTTGTTATTTATCATATACATTTATTTTCTCAGATGGAGATGCTGGAGGTTCCTTGATTTATTCTTTGCTGATGTTAGCATTAGAAAACAATTGTCCAGTCCAGCTGCTTAGACAGGTATGTAACTGTGAACATTATAAAAAAAACCAGCTTTATGAATTGGGTTAATTTATACTTTAGATGGTATTTCTCTGTGTAGCTGTGTGTTGACAGCTAGGCCAAGAGAATTCTTCTTGATCAGTATTTAACTCATTAATGTTATTGTACAAATTGTAGATTTATTATGGGCAAAATATTGAACAGTGGTAGATGAAAACAAATTATTTGCAGTATTTTAAGGTTGTTTTTGTGTGCAAAATAAATAAGAAATTAGGTATGAAATTTAAAATATGAACATGGTCACTTTTGATTAAAAGGATTTTATTTTAAATTTAAATAGTCAAAGTAAAATCATATATTGTCATAATTTATATTTCATTTTTAATTATACTGAATTTTAGGATTTTGATCTTTTGAATAAAATTTAAATATTTTGCTACTAAGAAGAGGACTAAACTATATATTGTCATCTTTTGAAATTTTAGGATTTTGATCTTTGAATAAAAAAAATTTTAAAATTTAAATATTTTACTACTAAGAAGAGAATTAGACTATATACTATCATAATTTATATTTCATTTTTAATTATATACTGAATTTTACGATTTTGATATTTGAATAAAAATTTTAAATAATTTGCTACTAAGAAGAGAATTAATTTTATTTAAACATAATAAAATGGTGACAATGGTATTACTCTTTCTTATTCTAAGTAACTCCTATATTTGAAATATGCTTAATATAAATTAATTTAGTACATAAAGACAACATTATATTTTGTTTTTAAACTTTTGAAAATAAACATTTTCATTCTGAAATATATAAAATAAAAATAACGTTTTCTTCAGGTATTACACTTAATTCATCACAATATTAAATATAAATGTGAAGCCTATTTGATTTACTAATTGTCATTGAGTTATAGAAAATCCTATATGAATATAGCTTCTCTTTAGTTAGTAAAATACAAATCAAAATACTACATATAAGTTCATCATTTAATTAAAATTGTTTGAAAAGTGTAATTTTACTAATTCCTCCTTTTTGTATATTCTGGTTTGTAATCATTTTATTGTTCACTTTTGGATTGTATATTTTTTCTACATTGTTTATGTTCTCTTGTTTTCATTTAACACCAAGGATCAAACTTATGAGCAATGCATTTATGGAAAATACATTCTTTATGCACATAAATTAATAATAGTAACATGAAATGAATGTTCTTATTTTATGAAATTTACGTGCAAGAATGGTCATAGAACATATTGAATAATAATAACAAAGAATGTGGTAATTAAATTATGATAAAAGAGTCATGCATAACTCTGATTTTTGTAAGTCCTGTTTATAACTGTTTGAAATGTGCACAACAGATATCATGGATTAATGTTATAACAGGATTATTTCCACACATTCTTGGAAGGTCAGTGACATTGGAGTCAGTTATTGTTGTAACTAGAGAAAGGGGTTTGGTAGAAAATACAAATTTTACTAATTGTAATCATAGTAATGGTAGATCTTAAAAACAGCTTAACTTCTGTACCAACAGATGCTTTGAAATATTAATAGTAAAATATTTATTTCATCCTCAAAATTTAAACCAGACAGAGTGATACTTCTAGAACTTAAGAACATTTATGTGATGAACAGTTCATATTGTTTCTGTAATTAGTGTATATATTTTGAAGACAATCATAAAAACCTGTTGGTTTAATTGATTCTCAGGTTTTTAAGGCAAAAATGAAATTCAGAGTTATCAATCAAGTTAAAAACTTATTTTAATAAAACAACTTCTGTGTCATATTCTTATTGGAAAGTTCAAAGTTGAGCCATAGCACTGCCAATGGTGAGCTAGTTTGTGTTAATAATCTTTGTTTGTGTAATATTATACAACAAGTTTTTATAGTTGTTGAAATAACTTTTCATGTAATCAGTTTAAGTACAAGGTATTTATAATTTTGTTCATAAACTTGTGGGTCATCAGAAAGAAAAATTGTTGTTTAGAATGCTCTTTTACCAGGTTAATAATGACTACATCATGTTGTTGTTCCTTCCAATTTAAAAGTTGATAAGTTAAGAAAAATTCAAGCATAAATTACAAGTAGTCAAATTATAATCTTAACTGTGTGTGTTTATGGATTTTGACATTTGGGTCAGTTTTGAGTTGTTTAGATTAAAATAATATTGAAACATCCAATACTTTAGTATCAAATAAATAAATTTTGCTTTTACTCAGGTGCTCTGATTTGTATAATTTGTTATTAAATTTTTTTTAATTTGGATATAATTTTTACTACAGACTATGGTGTGTGCAAATCAGATCAAAACAGGCTTTATCTGCATTCTTTGACATTGGCAAGGAAACCTCGAGTATAATGTAAGAATTCTTTTTGTAGTAGTATTAAAATTAGTGTTGATATGCAAGGTAGATTTTTAATTACTATACACAGGTATTTTATTGCAAATTCAATGTAGCTATAAGATGTTGCTTGTAGTATTACATCTCAGATTTTAGAGAAGTATTATTACTGTAAGTAATTACTCACAACAACTCGTTCCATAACTCAATGATCCTGTTAGAAAAATGAAATTACCTTAAATGTAATTCATTTGGTCCATTCCAAGACCTAATCTGTTGTCCTTTTAAGTTATCATCAGAGTATAGCTCAACAAAATAAGATGAAAGATCTTACCCTGCCCCTATAAAGTAATCCTTCCATCCCTGGAATAATCCTAGTTGAACACATTTCATTAAGTCAGTATCTTGGATAACAAGACCAAAATTGTTCACTTGGAATGCCAAGTGAGACTTAACATAAGGAGGTATCTTTTTTAAATCGTTTAATTGTGATGTTTTAAAATACATCATAAATTATATTCGCTATATTTATAGCAACAAAGAAGTACTTTTTTGAATGGCTTGTGTGAATTGTTTTCTACCATGTAAAGACCTTTTTTCTTTATTCATGCTTTGAGCTAGTTTCCATCTTTATTGAATGTGTGATCTAACTTAAGTCAAATGAATTATCCTGTACTTACTGTATTTAAATATCATTTAACAAACATTTGTTCAACTTACCATTTTACTTAGTTCATTCTGTAATACCTCAGAATCTTCAATACAGTTAGATGTACCCAAAGATTAATTTCACCAACAAATTAAGATAAATTGCTAATTATACACTTAAAAGATAACTCAAGCATTAATCCCTGAAGTACTTCTAGAAACTAAAACAGCACCAGTTGGTATAGAAAATCTGAACCACTCCAATAAATTTTCTCTCTGTTACATTCTATATGATTCCATTAAATGTGTAAAATTAAAATCTTCCATGATTATTGAATCAGTTTTCTTATCAGTAACAATTTTGATCTCATCATATAATATACCATATGTATTCAACATCGTGACCAGTGTTTTATATTTTCAATCCTAACAGGTTACAGTTCATGTCAGAAAAACACATTCATTCCTTTTAGTAATTGTCCCTATTACAACATCACATCCTAATGCAGCTGGCTGCCTCCATACTGCCTCTCAATTTGGCACTTGGATGTTAAGAGTTAAGATGTGTCCAGTTTTTTTTTGTTTTTTTTATTGCTTGCATGAAACCTTTCAACATCAATTTTATTTGATACTGAATGATAAGAGTTATCAGTTTAGGCAGGGAACTGTGAAGCCACACATGTGGCTGCTCATTCAATGTATTGTTGTTAGCCCAGTAAATCATTAACTTATTCGTTTTCAAATAGATCTGTTTGTTGTAGGTCTATTATTAGTGGTTTTGAGTAGACATTTTCGGTGTGTTCACTCACTGATGATATACATACATATATATCATAAAAAATAATAATTTTTTCTACATTGTATCAAATAAATCAACCTGTATCATGAACCTGTGTTTAGACCTAATATATGTCTGATGGTTTGTAAAAGGAACTCAATAGGCCTTTTCTTAAAATAGTCTTTGTCTGATTATTTTGGTACAGTTTGATAAAACACACTGATATCACTGCAGCAATCACCCCTTGTCAGCAGCTAGTTCAACCTTATCTTGAGAAAATGCAATCAGACAAGCCCATGACTCTTCTTCTGGGTGGTGATGTCCAAACCATGATGAAAATTGTGCTCATGTATCTTAGGATGGCTGGTTCGGGTGTTAAAACTTTTATTAAAATAAAGTAGAGAACAACGTTTAAACCTTCTTAGGTCATGTTAATAAATGTTTTAATATCCACAGGGGCTGCCTTGAGATACATTTTTACTTCAAGTAAGTTTCTTGTCATCACAAAAAACTGCTCAATCTTGTTGTGAAACCAGATATATAGAAAACATTGAATACAAAGCTCAAATTGGATTGATATAAATTGCAGGAAGATGATCTCTTGGCTTATAATAAAATCAGCATTAGGTTTTCTTCAACAAGGCTTCTTTCTTAACTAGAACTAAGTGACAAGCACAAAAATGGTGTTCAGAATACAGTATAGAACAGAATTACTAGCAATGGCCAAGACGTTGTTGAAAAAGTGCTAATTATAATAAACTGTAGTAAGAGACAATATCTGCTTTTTCCCAGCAAGTCTTGCTGTTGTAAAGTGTTACATTTCTTAAAGGAAATTGAATAGGATTCTCAACTCCTTTGTTGAATTTGACAGAGTTAAAATAAACACTGATGAAATCACAAAACAGTTTACTCAGTTTCTTCACAATGAGTTCATGGCTAATTTCAGTACATTTAGTGATTTCAACTTGGAGAATAAAAGAGCAGATGCATTTTTGGAAAAGCACTTTATAAAGTATCCAAATTTGTAGAGTGTGATGGAAGATTCTTTCTGTCTTGTCACATGGACAAACTAGTTTGGAGACTGGAATCTCAGTGAACTCCAAGGTGAGAATGTCCTAAGCAAAAGGATACACACAACACAAAAACTAGTTTGTGATGCTAATAAGCATGCTGTAAGTCTAGATCATTCTGCAAATTATTATATTTGTGAAAGGGGTGAGAAAAGCATTTGGAAACAGAAAAGTTACAATTTAAACAAAAGTAAAAATTGGTAGAAAAGTGAGAAAACCTAGATTAACTGAAAAAAGAGAAAAACGATTGTACTTTGACATACAAACCCAAGAAGTCTCAAGTGATGAAAAATGTGAAACCTGCAGCAGTAGAGATGAAACTGAATCTATTCTGAAAGGTCATTAAGAGAAAAACCATGATTGGATCAAGTCAAAGAAGAAATGGAAATGTGACACAGACTGGGACATTGATCTTTTTGTGCATAGAATATTTATGTCAGTGAAAATTATTCCAAACATTTGTGAAATTGAAAACATGGCTTGGACAGTTGATGTTTTATTGATACATATAATATATTTTATTAAATAATTAGAAATACACCAAAATAGTTTCTGAATACTATCTTTATTTATTTTGCAAATTAAGCTCTTAACATTAATACTGTGTACTCATTTGTCAATTTAAAGCACAATTATAATCATATTGTTAAAATGGTAACCTTCATGACAGTGTGAATTCTGCTTTCCTGGCCCTTGAAACCCAAAAGAAAGTCTTTATAAAGTTCTGGAATTTGTTCTGCCAAGTTTTATCCATTGATAAAACTCATAATTCTTCATCCTCTGTTGTTTCCATTCTTATCCCTTCTCTTCTTTCTTATATTTGTCTAAGGCAATGTCAAACCTTTTAGGCAAAGTTACTGTCAAAAGGATTTATCACCCTCTCCCAAGATTTTATTTTCATCTGTTTCTCATATCCCGTAGCACTGGGGGATTTGGTCATCATTCTGTCCCATGTTTCTAGACCTTCCTGAGTTTATAGTGATGAGTTTTCTCACTTCTCAATGTTCTTTTTGTTTGAAACTTTGGATGACCAAGATTGATGTTTCTTCATATTCCCATTTTTGCAGCATCCATATTTTGTTGTTAGTTGAGTTAAGAAAGTTGAAAATGACAGCAGGTAGAGTTACTAGTTTTGTCACAAATATAAATGGGAAGTAATTATAAATATCTGAAAATAAGTTGTCTAATAAAAAATTTATAATTACTGTTATAAGGTAAAAACCTGTCAAGTAATATAGAATTGAGAAAAATAAAGACAGCTGTATGTTTCACAAGTATTTGCAAAAAAAACAAACAAAAAAAACTTGTCTTTGCTTTTGTCAATTCTGTAATTATGGAGTTTCTCCAAACATTAATAGTTTCAGTTCTTAATCATATATTAAGTGATATGTTACTTCTTTACACATGTATACAAAATTTGACTTGTCATAGATTTTTGTATTAGCTATGGAAACATTTATTTAGTTATAGGCAGGTTATTAATTAACTATTGTGTTTTCTTTCTTTGAACATAGGGTGTATTCATTCATCTGTAAATCTGTTACTTTTGGTGGTTACAAGGTGTGTATAAATTTGATATATAATGTTTAGTAATTATTTGTATACTCTAGTTCTTACTAACAGATAAATAATTGTTTGAATTTATAATATTTAATATTTGTAATGAAAGACAAGGGGTATATATACTTTCACACTAACAACAAACTAATTTGCTATAAAAATTACATCAAGGTGCAGGAACATAAATTTAGCCAAAACCAGTTTATCAAATGTAAAGTGTGTAAGACAGAAAACATGTGAGCAGTGATACATCTGAATTTCAGTTTGTATTGAACAAACAACTGTGGGTAGTTTGCTACAAGACTGTTACAAGTATATATTTGGTGCATTAACATGTCTTAAGAAGCTCTGTTATGTTTTAAATAACAATATAATTTCTAAGTTCTTGTTAGCTTACTGCCTTAAGGAAGTTTAACTGTTTTATTATAATTGCACAAAGTTGTTTTTTTAGTAAAGGATTTCAGTTTTTGTCATAAGCATTTGATAGCATGACAAGTGGTGAATATCAGTACGTAGATATAATATACTTTAAACTTGATGTTATTTCTTGAAACTTTGTAATAGAAAAAAAATAGTTGAAAAATCATTTGTTTTTCTTTAATTCATTCATAAAATCTAAATGGAAAATTGAAAAATGTGGCCATAAGAAAGAAAGAAACATATCAGGAATTTAAAATTTACTGAAAATACTATATCTTTCTTTTCTCAAAATTAAGTTTTGTCAACTCTTAGTTTAGTTCAGCAACACTTTCACAATTAGCTTTTTTTCTCTGTTCAGAAGTCTGAAACAATATATGATACTAGGATGTATTTTATTAGAATAAGATATTTATGTTTGTTTATATACTAAGAAATAAAATTTTGATCACTTAAAATATTATTAGAAATAAAAATGAATCATGAAGCAAGGTGCTTAAGTTTAACTCTTTCAACCTGGCTATTGTTTACTATGGATGATGGAGAGTTTGTTATACCAGTTACTATGGCATGAAAACTTAGCCAATAATCTATATCTTAATAGTATGTAAGTTTTAAGTTCTAATTCTGTAAGGAAATATGTTTTGAAATATCCTGAATTCCCTAGTGTTACACAGTAACATATTTTCTCTTTTTTATGTAAAAGTCTATGGTTGGTCGTGGCTTAGTGGTTTGTGTAACACCAGTTAATGGCAGTTACAAAACAATGTTTCTCCAGACTTTGGGAACATAGTTGCACTCTAAGAATCATGGTCTCTACTTGGTCTTATATCAATAGACCATTAGTAGATACTGTGTATTAGCTGTCTTCTGTCATGTAAAAGTTAGGGACAGATAGTTTAGATAACCTCTGTTTAGCTTTCAAAAATATATGAAATAAAAATAAAATGAATAAGCAATGTCTATTAAAACCCTTTTTACAACTTTTAGTTAAAAGGTAGGAAACCAGTTGAGTCTTAATAAAAGTTGTGTTTTCAGATTTTTAAAAAAAATGTCACCATTCTAGCTACTTGAGTTTTAGAGATCATAGTCATTAATAAATGTATATGTATGTATCTTGTTGTACATAGTTAATTCTCTTGACTCAGTTGCAGTATTCATGCTGACATGTAGTTTACAGATTTAATACCATTCTTATCATGTTGGCCAGTTGTTAATGAATTCACTAGTTACATCCTGTTATCACAAAATCTGCTCCATACCTTTGCTTTGTAGGTTTATTACAAGAGTATCAGTTGAAAAGAATAACCTGAAACTTTGCTGTTGACCAGCTGCTTTCCTCTTTATCTGTCAGTTTCAAAATTAGGGACATATATATTTGCTGTGCTTGAAAATGTTTAAGACTGGAACAACAATTTTTAATCTCCTCATCAAGACTTGAATTCTAAGTTTGATCTCAGTTTTTTGCAAATGTTAAATGCTTTTCTGACTTTTGTCCTATAGGTAATATAGTTTAATTTTTTTGTTGGAACAAATGTTAAACAGCTTTTATTAAATTCAGGTACTCCAATTTATAAATTGTACTCCTTTCCAGGCCAATTCAATTGAACAAAATTAAAATAAGGTAGCTGCTGTAGGATTTTAAAAATCATACCCTTAACTGTATGTAAGAAAAATTAATTGTTAGTTTTTACATACAAATGTTATCAGTGTTTGTTATTATTACCTGTTGTAACGTTTGTTATCAGTCACCTGTTGTAACATTTGTTATCAGTCACCTGTTGTAACGTTTGTTATTAGTGACCTGTTGTAACGTTTGTTACACCTGTTTGTTTATTATTAGTTACCTGCTGTAACGTTTGTTATCAGTCACCTGTTGTAACATTTGTTATTAGTGACCTGTTGTAACGTTTGTTATTAGTCACCTGTTGTAACCTTTGTTATTAGTCACCTGTTGTAACGTTTGTTATCAGTCACCTGTTGTAACATTTGTTATCAGTCACCTGTTGTAACATTTGTTATTAGTCACCTGTTGTAACGTTTATTATTAGTCACCTGTTGTAACATTTGTTATTAGTCACCTGTTGTAACATTTGTTATTAGTCACCTGTTGTAACATTTGTTATTAGTCACCTGTTGTAACTAGATAATTTTAAAAATAATTATTATGTTGTGTAAATACTATTTATGTATTAATAATATTGAATAATTTTATAGTTGTTTCTGTTACAACTATCAGACAAAAGAGCTTACCACAAGTTTTGGAGAATCACTCATCTTCTGTGTAAAGACAATGTGATATTAACTACAATATTAATGATATTTGTGGTTAATTGTTTTCTGGGAAGGTTGTAGGCTCACAAGTAATATGATGGATAAATAGTTTAGAAAAATGTATTAAAAGGGTACATGTGGTTCATGGACACTTAGTAATTAGAGGATTAAAAATTATCATTTTTCTTAAATTATCCTTTCATTTATTTCACCTCATGGATAGGCCATTTGGCATAGTTTGTATTAAGATATGACAAACAGTGCAACAATATGATAATTTTGAGCTTTCTTAATATATCTTCACAATGCCTGGCAAAATTTTGTTAAAGATTACAAATAATTTGCAAACCGAAAATAATATTATTTTAATTAAAGGTTCTTTATTTTTGTATTCTAGTTATTTGCACTCAGATTTTGAATATTTTGAGTGTTATCATCAACATATTGTGCAATGAAATATTTAAAATTAAAAGTAGAAAAAATATACATACATTTTAACTTTTCATCAAAGGATGTTATATTCTTAATAGTAAGTTTTTACTTTGTCACAAAATTTAATATTTTGATGTTTTAGAATCCAAAGAAATTTATTTCTCTTTCCTTCCAGTGTCTCCTAAGTAGCTTGAACAAAGACTCTGTAAACAGAACAATTAATCTAGCTTCTCTCTGTGTACTTGCTATATCTAACTCACAGCTAGAAAATCTAACAGTTAAAACTTTGTGAAATTGTTCATCAAACTGAATTTTAAGATTTCTCCTTTAAGGGTTGTTTTTTAAATAAAGAAATTAAAACATAGATAATATAAAACTTTGGACTAGAATGTAAACTGTGATACTAACTTCATTGATAATAAGATTGCTTTATTAATTTTGGAATGTTAGAACATAAATTTTTATGATGTGCACAGTATAAGGGTGCCTGTAATTATAAGGTTAATGTGTTTTAATATATTTATATTTAAGTTACACAAATTTCTGTAAAACTTTGTGCTTCTGTTATGTAACAAAGAGAGGTTTGCGTTGGAGGCAGAAGATGTGATTTCTCATGACAGGTTAAGTCAGCTAAGTTTTAATATGCAGACACTAGTCTTTGTTAAGATAACATTAAATTTGTCAATAAAACCCTTAAAATGTTCAAGAACATATGCAGTGTGTACCACGTTTCACATTTACAATTCTATCAGCTTATGTTTTCATATGTGGTATAATTTGCTTTTAGGGGTGGGTGTATATATGCATAAATTTACACACACTACTATTTATATTTATAAGCAACACATTATTTTTAATAGGTTCAAAAACCATATGATTCAGATCTGTGGGTTGATTTTAACCTGGATGGTCAGAGTTTATCACTTTAGTGTGCAGACCTTAATTGGGATGAAGATGTGAGTTTTTTTGTGTAAAGTATTAATTTTTAGTGTGAATTTCTTTAGTTTAATATAACAATCATGCAGTTTTACTAAGTGCATTATAAGTGTAAATGTGTGAATTCCTTTGTTATAAATATCTATTTGGATCTATGAATTTAATTTTGAATAAAAATCACACCAGCCAACTTGTTTTTATTTTCACTTTCTAAAGTCTAAAAGGTTTTGGTGTACTTATTACAAACTGCTTGGACATTCTGAGTTTAAATTTCCTCTCAAGTGATTCAACAACACATTTGGAAAAGGGAAAACAAATATTGAGAGCTTTTTTCAGTCATGTATACTTTTGTCACCCTATGATCTATTGAAGACTGCACTTGTTTTAATAAGTTCTAAATTGTTCAAGCATTTTTGTAGGTTTGTTCACTCATGTAGTTTTACATGTCAATGAATGCTTATTCTCAGTTATACAATGAGAATAACAACTACCCCATATTTCTTGAAAAGTTTAAATAAAAATTCTCAACTCCAGATTATGGAGCTTTTATTAAAGAAAGCCTCTAAAAACATCAACCCCTTCATATTTAACCATTAACAGTTTCTTGTTGTTTTTATTTGGTTGCTATTATTATTTTAAAAGATGCAATATTTGTACTTATCTTTGATCCTTTCTTTATAATATCTTCTCTTAAAAATATTGAATCTGTGTATGTATTATGTTTATTGTACCTATCATTATATTGTTACACTTAATAATGTTTATTTTTAAGTTAATCAGAATATTGTGATCCAACTGTTTCAGGTTTTAATGTTGGTGTTGGAGTTTTAAGGCAATACTGTAATGAAAGATGTATTTTGATATTACTGTGTTTTTAATATTTATTATAAAATTTTATTTCTGCTTGTTGAATCAGATGCAAAAACTTGATTTGTTTTGAAGCTGTTGACTAAATGTCCAGTATATCTTTGTTTTTTATAGAAACTAGAACATAAACTATTTATATATATATCTTTATGACTCATAACACACATTTGTCATGTATTGTAAAACTTATTACATTGTTGATGTACCCATGAAATAAAATATCTCTAATATTAAAATTAATCTTTTATATTAGGTGTCTAACTCTCAGAGCTTATGGGAAACTATCATGTTGGAGAAAAACAATGTTGTTTGCTGTAGAACTGCTTGTAAGTGTATCCTTTCAATATTAATTATATTAAAATTTTCCTAATGCTCAAAACTCCTTATGAACAACCACATTTAGGTTAACACATGTATCTAGTATTTTTACCTAAATATAATTTATATGTAAATTTGTATGCTCATTTAATAGGACCAATGCATTCCCAAGTGAGAACACAAGTTAAAATAGTTACTAAATTTGCTTTGAGCACAACATGACAGTTACTGAGAGAATACTTGCTATCATACACAAAACTGCTATTTCGCTCACATTTCAGTCTATCAGATTTACATGCCACTAGCCTTATGCTAAATCCTATCTAAAGTTGTGTGTTTAATGTGGACTATGAAGGTGCATGATGACATCATGAAACAATAGTTCTCCAACAAAAGGAGGGCAACACAACATACATGTGCAGTAAATTCCCCTATATGCTTGCACTCGTGATAACTTCATTCATTTCCTCAGCAGACCTGTTAAAACTTTTTTGAGTTGAATTGGATGAGATTTTTATTTCTTTATGAAACATTGATTTGCTTTTTTTTGGTTGTTGTTGTTGTTACAAAACTTTAATTTTTGTCCTGAATTTTCAAGGAATAATTACTTCAAATATGTCTTGTATGGGCGATGTGTTATGCACACAAGTTTTATTTATACTTTGTTTATCATGGAATAGGTTACTACCATTGTACAGCATTTTGTGGGGAAGCTTGTTTATTGTGGAGGAGGTTGCTACCATTGTACAGCATTTTGTGGAATCCATCATGCATCATATTGCTTTCATTCTCTTCAACCTGTGTGTTGTGATCATCATGTTCTTTGCTCAATGATTATAATCCTTGTGATTATTTAATGCTTTCTACCTCACCTGACAGTAGGGTTCATGCTGATTCCTCTTTTGAATAGCTTTGCATATGTTCCCACATGCCTTGACCTTCACACTTCCATGTCCTAACTTACAACTGTTTGTTCTTTCCCTTTTTTAGATTATCTGTTTTTGAGATCTGTATCTGCTTAGAGAGTGAACCCTTCTCCTCTGTTTAGCTCTTTAGTTCCCAGTTTTTGCAATTTCTTTTTCTGCACCCTTCTATGGTATTTTTCCTTTCTATACTTTGTCTGAGGTACTTCATTGTGCTTCAGAATGATTTTTAGAGATTTATTCCCCTCTTTTGACCATGATGACCTGTACCCTGTTTGATTCATGATGATGAGAAAACCCACTTGTAGAGAAAAATATATATGTTAAAATGGCTGGTATGGGTTGAGAAAATTCTATGTAGAGGAGCGAACAACATAGAGTTTTCTCAACCCATACCAGCCATTTTTACATATATATTGTACCCTACTTACTTAGTTCTACTGTTGAGACCTGTTCGGTCAGGATACACTCCTTACCATTGCATGACTACCTACTTCTTATCCTTTTTTTGACCTGATGTTTTTAGTGGTGTTCTTAATTATCTGGAGTCCATGGGCCAAAGCAGCTTGGCATCAGCCTTATTTACTTTCTCTGATTTCTCATCTTTCACAGCCTTGCTGTTCCTTGACAGGCTCAGTCTATTCTAATATATTTGTTTCACCTCTAAAACTTTCCCCTTCTTCCTGTCCTCCCACTACTCAGTGTCAGATTTGTTGCATTTCTTGTCAGCAACTATCCTGTTTGGTCATGCCCAATAGACACACATCTGTTTGTCACTCTTCTGCACTTACATGTTAATTCTACAAGTTCTCATCCACCTTCTTTCTTTCCACTTCATTTTTTCTCTTCTCATTTTATTTTCTACTCCTTCAGACCCACAATCTATCTTTGTTTTCAAGGATGTGATAAAAGATCTTGTGGCCAAAGATACTGTCAAGGAAGTATAAAACTTTTTTTGGTTTTACTTTTGTCTCATTGTGCTCCTTAAGAAGACCATGGGCTGGTGTCCAGTAACACCTATTGTCCTTCAACTGATCTTTGGCTGTTCCATAATTTTAGATAGAAGATTTCTTTTCTCTCCATTGGCCATTTTCACCTGAACTGTGGATGACCACATCCTGATTGCTCCATCCTCTAGACATTTGATACAGTTTGTTCATCACAATTGTGTTTTTTTTTCAATTTTATGCTCTTCCCTTCAGCACAATTCTTGCTCCTCATATGATAAATTGAATGAGGAAGACCCTCACATGCAACCTTTACAGCATGGAACTGAGATTCCATTTCTACATTGAAGAGTAGCTCCTCTTAATCCATTTCCAGCTGGGGTAACACAGTGAAAAGATCTGTATTCAACCTTCACCTATCACATAAAGAATATACACTAAAATACTTCATTTTAGTTTTCTACCTCAACTTTTGTTATTAACAACACCAGTATCACATACCATATTCTACAAAAATAGAAAGCCTAACCACAATGTTTTGCATAGAATATTCTTAGCCAACTACAACTTTGATCTCAGTATTATGAGCTATTAGGGGATTATTACCATTACTACTGAAGAGAGTATGATTGCTTGCATTTTTATAGGTGTTGAACTTTAAATTTATTACATAACAACCAACTACAGTGCAGTTCATTTTCATATAATTATTTCCAAAACTTTAGACTGTAAAAATATTATAATTACTACCAAACAAAGGTAAAGAAAGATCACTGTTTGTATTCTGAAGACTCACATAAAGACTAGCTAATTTTTAGCTTGCTATTAAAATTACAGCAATTGCACTCCACAATTTGCAAACAAAGGAGAAAAGGCTAAGCTCAGCTGAGATGGCAGTTGAAGAAGACACCAAGGTATTCTAAATAGTAGCCTCCTGTAAGTGAAGAAAGGTGTTAAAAGAAAGGTGTCTTATGTGTGATAGAGAATAGCATATTGCTGTATTACATTAGGATCTCACTTGTGTGTGATAGAGAATAGCATATTGCTGTATTCCATTAGGATCTCACTTGTGTGTGATAGAGAATAGCATATTGCTGTATTCCATTAGGATCTCACTTGTGTGTGATAGAGAATAGCATATTGCTGTATTCCATTATGATCTCACTTGTGTGTGATAGAGAATAGCATATTGCTGTATTCCATTAGGATCTCACTTGTGTGTGATAGAGAACAGCATATTGCTGTATTCCATAAAGATCTCACTTGTGTGTGATAGAGAATAACATATTGCTGTATTCCATTAGGATCTCACTTGTGTGTGATAGAGAATAGCATATTGCTGTATTCCATTGGGATCTCACTTGTGTGTGATAGAGAATAGTATTTTGCTGTATTCCATTGGGATCTCACAATTGTGTGTGATAGAGAATAGCATATTGCTGTATTCCATTAGGATCTCACTTGTATGTGATAGAGAATAGCATATTGCTGTATTCCATTAGGATCTCATTATCTCACTTGTGTGTGAGAGAGAATAGCATATTGCTGTATTCCATTAGGATCTCACTTGTGTGTGATAGAGAACAGCATATTGCTGTATTCCATTAGGATCTCACTTGTGTGTGATAGAGAATAGCATATTGCTGTATTTCATTAGGATCTCACTTGTGTGTGATAGAGAATAGCATATTGCTGTATTCCATTATGATCTCATTATGATCTGTGACTATAATTAAACCCAGCAGTTACATTACAGTGATACAAACAGTTTCAGAAACTCAAACGAAAGCATTATTTACAAAAGTGCTAACGTTGCATAAAAGTTCAGTGACAACGCTGTCTTAATAAAATAAGAAACCTGGTTGTATTTTACTTTTGTAACATCATTGTCTCAATAAAATATGAAAGCTGCTTGTATTATAGTTTAGTAACATCATTGTCTAAATAAAATACTAAAGTTGGTTGTATTATAGTTTAGTAACATCGTTGTCTAAATAAAATACTAAAGTTGGTTGTATTATAGTTTAGTAACATCGTTGTCTAAATAAAATACTAAAGTTGGTTGTATTATAGTTTAGTAATATCGTTGTCTCAATAAAATATGAAAGCTGCTTGTATTATAGTTTAGTAACATCGTTGTCTAAATAAAATACTAAAGTTGGTTGTATTATAGTTTAGTAACATCGTTGTCTAAATAAAATACTAAAGTTGGTTGTATTATAGTTTAGTAACATCGTTGTCTAAATAAAATACTAAAGTTGGTTGTATTATAGTTTAGTAATATTGTTGTCTGAATAAAATACTAAAGTTGGTTGTATTATAGTTTAGTAACATCGTTGTCTAAATAAAATACTAAAGTTGGTTGTATTATAGTTTAGTAACATCGTTGTCTTTAAAATTACGAAAGCTGGTTGTATTATAGTTTACTAACATTGTTGTCTTAATAAAATACCACAGTTGATTGCATTATAGTTTAGTAACATCGTTGTGGTGTTGACTTTATTAAATGTTTGTGTGTGTTTTCTTATAGCAAAGCCGCATCGGGCTATCTGCTGAGCCCACCGAGGGAAATCAAACCCCTGATTTTAGCGTTGTAAATCCGTAGACATACCGCTGTACTAGTGGGTGATATTAATTACTTGAGTAATCCTGGATGTTCAACCTTAACTTGGGACACAGTGATGGTATGTAAAATCCGTATATATTTTAACACTACACGTAGAAAGCACTGGTCAGAGATACGGAACTACATCCATGGGTAACCCTTTATGAGATAAGCGTGTTCGATTTACAAAAGACTAATTACTGCCACTAGAGAAGGATCATACGAAGAAAATTAACTTGAGAAAAGTTACTTCAATGTCTTTGATTTACGATGTATACTGAATGATCAACAGTTGTATAATTTAAAGTTATTCAAACAAATGATACCAAATATCTATAAACCTGGTAATGGGAGAGATGGTTATCTATAAAACTGGTAATTGGAGAGTTGGTTATCTATAAACCTGGCAATGGAAGAGTTGGCTATCCATGAACCTAGCAATGAAAGAGTTGGTTGTCTATAAACCTGGTAGTTGGAGAGTTGGTTATCTATAAACCTGGTAGTTGGAGAGTTGGTTATCTATAAACCTGGTAATGTGAGAGTTGGTTATCTATAAACCTGGCAATGAAAGAGTTGGCTGTCTATAAACCTGGAAATGGGAAAGTTGGTTATCTATAAACCTGGTAATATGAGAGTTGGTTATCTATAAACCTGGTAATGGGAGAGTAGGTTATCTATAAACCTGGTAATGGGAGAGTTGGTTATCTATAAAACCTGGTAATGGGAAAGTTGGTTATCTATAAAACCTGGTAATGGGAAAGTTGGTTATCTATAAAACCTGGTAATGGGAGAGTTGGTTATCTATATACCTGGTAATATGAGAGTTGGTTATTTATAAACCTGGTAATTGGAGAGTTGGTTATCTATAAACCTGGCAATGGAAGAGTTGGCTATCCATGAACCTAGCAATGGAAGAGTTGGCTATCCATGAACCTAGCAATGAAAGAGTTGGCTGTCTATAACACCTGGTAATGGGAGAGTTAGTTGTCTATAACACCTGGTAATGGGAGAGTTAGTTGTCTATAACACCTGGTAATGGGAGAGTTAGTTGTCTATAACACCTGGTAATGGGAGAGTTGGTTATCTATAACACCTGGTAATGGGAGAGTTGGTTATCTATAACACCTGGTAATGGGAGAGTTGGTTATCTATAACACCTGGTAATGGGAGAGTTAGTTGTCTATAACACCTGGTAATGGGAAAGTTGGTTATCTATAAACCTGGCAATGGAAGAGTTGGTTATCTATAAACCCGGCAATGGAAGAGTTGGTTATCTATAAACCCGGCAATGGAAGAGTTGGTTATCTATAAACCTGGCAATGGAAGAGTTGGTTATCTATAAACCCGGTAATTGGAGAGTTGGTTATCTATAAACCTGGTAATGGGAGAGTAGGTTATCTATAAACCTGGTAATGGGAGAGTTGGTTATCCATAAACCTGGTAATGGGAGAGTTGGTTATCTATAAACCTGGCAATGGAAGAGTTGGTTATCTATAAACCTGGTAGTTGGAGAGTTGGTTATCTATAAACCTGGCAATGAAAGAGTTGGCTGTCTATAAACCTGGTAATGGGAAAGTTGGTTATCTATAAACCTGGTAATATGAGAGTTGGTTATCTATAAACCTGGTAGTTGGAGAGTTGGTTATCTATAAACCTGGTAATGGGAGAGTTGGTTATCTATAAACCTGGTAATATGAGAGTTGGTTATCTATAAACCTGGCAATGGAAGAGTTGGTTATCTATAAAACCTGGTAATGGGAAAGTTGGTTATCTATAAACCCAGGAATTGGAGAGTTGGTTATCTATAAACCTGGTAATGGGAGAGTTGGTTATCTATAAACCTGGTAATGGGAAAGTTGGTTATCTATAAACCTGGTAATATGAGAGTTGGTTATCTATAAACCTGGTAATATGAGAGTTGGTTATCTATAAACCTGGTAATGTGAGAGTTGGTTATCTATAAACCTGGCAATGGAAGAGTTGGTTATCTATAAACCTGGTAATGGGAGAGTTGGTTATCTATAAACCTGGTAATGGGAGAGTTGGCTATCCATGAACCTAGCAATGAAAGAGTTGGCTGTCTATAAACCTGGTAATGGGAGAGTTAGTTATCTACAAAAAGTGGTAATGGGAGAGTTAGTTGTCTATAACACCTGGTAATGGGAGAGTTGGTTATCTATAAACCTGGCAATGGAAGAGTTGGTTATCTATAAACCCGGCAATGGAAGAGTTGGTTATCTATAAACCTGGTAATGGGAGAGTAGGTTATCTATAAACCTGGTAATGGGAGAGTTGGTTATCTATAAAACCTGGTAATGGGAAAGTTGGTTATCTATAAAACCTGGTAATGGGAAAGTTGGTTATCTATAAAACCTGGTAATGGGAAAGTTGGTTATCTATAAAACCTGGTAATGGGAAAGTTGGTTATATTTAAACCTGGTAATGGGAGAGTTGGTTATCTATATACCTGGTAATATGAGAGTTGGTTATCTATAAACCTGGTAATTGGAGAGTTGGTTATCTATAAACCTGGAAATGGAAGAGTTGGCTATCCATGAACCTAGCAATGAAAGAGTTGGCTGTCTATAAACCTGGTAATGGGAGAGTTAGTTATCTACAAAAAGTGGTATTGGGAGAGTTAGTTGTCTATAACACCTGGTAATGGGAGAGTTAGTTGTCTATAACACCTGGTAATGGGAGAGTTGATTATCTATAAACCCGGCAATGGAAGAGTTGGTTATCTATAAACCCGGCAATGGAAGAGTTGGTTATCTATAAACCCGGCAATGGAAGAGTTGGTTATCTATAAACCCGGGAATTGGAGAGTTGGTTATCTATAAACCTGGTAATGGGAGAGTTGGTTATCTATAAACCTGGTAATGGGAAAGTTGGTTATCTATAAACCTGGTAATATGAGAGTTGGTTATCTATAAACCTGGTAATGTGAGAGTTGGTTATCTATAAACCTGGCAATGGAAGAGTTGGTTATCTATAAACCTGGTAATGGGAGAGTTGGTTATCTATAAACCTGGTAATGGGAGAGTTGGTTATCTATAAACCTGGTAATGGGAGAGTTGGTTATCTATAAACCTGGTAATGGGAGAGTTGGTTATCTATAAACCTGGTAATGGGAGAGTTGGTTATCTATAAACCTGGTAATGGGAGAGTTGGTTATCTATAAACCTGGTAATGGGAGAGTTGGTTATCTATAAACCTGGTAATGGGAGAGTTGGTTATCTATAAACCTGGTAATGTGAGAGTTGGTTATCTATAAACCTGGCAATGGAAGAGTTGGTTATCTATAAACCTGGTAATGGGAGAGTTGGTTATCTATAAACCTGGTAATGGGAGAGTAGGTTATCTATAAACCTGGTAATTGGAGAGTTGGTTATCTATAAACCTGGTAATTGGAGAGTTGGTTATCTATAAACCTGGCAATGGAAGAGTTGGCTATCCATGAACCTAGCAATGAAAGAGTTGGCTGTCTATAAACCTGGTAATGGGAAAGTTGGTTATCTATAAACCTGGTAATATGAGAGTTGGTTATCTATAAACCTGGTAGTTGGAGAGTTGGTTATCTATAAACCTGGCTAATGGTAATGGGAGAGTTGGTTATCTATAAACCTGGTAATGGGAGAGTTGGTTATCTATAAACCTGGTAATGGGAGAGTTGGTTATAAACCTGGTATGGGAGACCCATGAACCTAAATGAAAGAGTTGGCTATCTATAAACCTGGTAATGGGAGAGTTGGTTATCTACAAAAAAGTGGTAATGGGAGAGTTGGTTGTCTATAACACCTGGTAATGGGAGAGTTGGTTATCTATAAACCTGGCAATGGAAGAGTTGGTTATCTATAAACCCGGCAATGGAAGAGTTGGTTATCTATAAACCTGGTAATGGGAGAGTAGGTTATCTATAAACCTGGTAATGGGAGAGTTGGTTATCTATAAACCTGGTAATGGGAAAGTTGGTTATCTATAAAACCTGGTAATGGGAAAGTTGGTTATCTATAAAACCTGGTAATGGGAAAGTTGGTTATCTATAAAACCTGGTAATGGGAAAGTTGGTTATATTTAAACCTGGTAATGGGAGAGTTGGTTATCTATAAACCTGGTAATGGGAGAGTTGGTTATCTATAAACCTGGTAATTGGAGAGTTGGTTATCTATAAACCTGGCAATGGAAGAGTTGGCTATCCATGAACCTAGCAATGAAAGAGTTGGCTGTCTATAAACCTGGTAATGGGAGAGTTGGTTATCTACAAAAAGTGGTATTGGGAGAGTTAGTTGTCTATAACACCTGGTAATGGGAGAGTTAGTTGTCTATAACACCTGGTAATGGGAGAGTTGATTATCTATAAACCTGGCAATGGAAGAGTTGGTTATCTATAAACCCGGCAATGGAAGAGTTGGTTATCTATAAACCTGGCAATGGAAGAGTTGGTTATCTATAAACCTGGTAATGGGAGAGTTGGTTATCTATAAACCTGGTAATGGGAGAGTTGGTTATCTATAAACCTGGTAATGGGAGAGTTGGTTATCTATAAACCTGGTAATGTGAGAGTTGGTTATCTATAAACCTGGCAATGGAAGAGTTGGTTATCTATAAACCTGGCAATGGGAGAGTTGGTTATCTATAAACCTGGTAATGGGAGAGTTGGTTATCTATAAACCTGGTAATGGGAGAGTTGGTTATCTATAAACCTGGTAATGGGAGAGTTGGTTATCTATAAACCTGGTAATGGGAGAGTTGGTTATCTATAAACCTGGTAATGGGAGAGTTGGTTATCTATAAACCTGGTAATGGGAAAAGTTGGTTATCTATAAACCTGGTAATGTGAGAGTTGGTTATCTATAAACCTGGTAGTTGGAGAGTTGGTTATCTATAAACCTGGTAATGTGAGAGTTGGTTATCTATAAACCTGGCAATGGAAGAGTTGGTTATCTATAAACCTGGTAATGGGAGAGTTGGTTATCTATAAACCTGGTAATGGGAGAGTTGGTTATCTATAAACCTGGTAATTGGAGAGTTGGTTATCTATAAACCTGGTAATTGGAGAGTTGGTTATCTATAAACCTGGCAATGGAAGAGTTGGTTATCTATAAACCTGGTAATGGGAGAGTTGGTTATCTATAAACCTGGTAATGGGAGAGTTGGTTATCTATAAACCTGGTAATGGGAGAGTTGGTTATCTATAAACCTGGTAATGGGAGAGTTGGTTATCTATAAACCTGGTAATGGGAGAGTTGGTTATCTATAAACCTGGTAATGGGAGAGTTGGTTATCTATAAACCTGGTAATGGGAGAGTTGGTTATCTATAAAACCTGGTAATGGGAGAGTTGGTTATCTATAAAACCTGGTAATGGGAAAGTTGGTTATCTATAAAACCTGGTAATGGGAAAGTTGGTTATCTATAAACCTGGTAATGGGAAAGTTGGTTATATTTAAACCTGGTAATGGGAGAGTTGGTTATCTATATACCTGGTAATATGAGAGTTGGTTATCTATAAACCTGGTAATTGGAGAGTTGGTTATCTATAAACCTGGCAATGGAAGAGTTGGCTATCCATGAACCTAGCAATGAAAGAGTTGGCTGTCTATAAACCTGGTAATGGGAGAGTTAGTTATCTACAAAAGTGGTATTGGGAGAGTTGGTTGTCTATAAACCCGGCAATGGAAGAGTTGGTTATCTATAAACCCGGGAATTGGAGAGTTGGTTATCTATAAACCTGGTAATGGGAAAGTTGGTTATCTATAAACCTGGTAATATGAGAGTTGGTTATCTATAAACCTGGTAGTTGGAGAGTTGGTTATCTATAAACCTGGTAATGTGAGAGTTGGTTATCTATAAACCTGGCAATGGAAGAGTTGGTTATCTATAAACCTGGTAATGGGAGAGTTGGTTATCTATAAACCTGGTAATGGGAAAGTTGGTTATCTATAAACCTGGTAATATGAGAGTTGGTTATCTATAAACCTGGTAGTTGGAGAGTTGGTTATCTATAAACCTGGCAATGGAAGAGTTGGTTATCTATAAACCTGGTAATGGGAGAGTTGGTTATCTATAAACCTGGTAATTGGAGAGTTGGTTATCTATAAACCTGGTAATTGGAGAGTTGGTTATCTATAAACCTGGCAATGGAAGAGTTGGCTATCCATGAACCTAGCAATGAAAGAGTTGGCTGTCTATAAACCTGGTAATGGGAAAGTTGGTTATCTATAAACCTGGTAATATGAGAGTTGGTTATCTATAAACCTGGTAGTTGGAGAGTTGGTTATCTATAAACCTGGTAATGTGAGAGTTGGTTATCTATAAACCTGGCAATGGAAGAGTTGGTTATCTATAAACCTGGTAATGGGAGAGTTGGTTATCTATAAACCTGGTAATGGGAGAGTTGGTTATCTATAAAACCTGGTAATGGGAAAGTTGGTTATATTTAAACCTGGTAATGGGAGAGTTGGTTATCTATATACCTTGTAATATGAGAGTTGGTTATCTATAAACCTGGTAATTGGAGACTTTGTTATCTATAAACCTGGCAATGGAAGAGTTGGTTATCTATGAACCTAGCAATGGAAGAGTTGGCTATCCATGAACCTGGCAATGAAAGAGTTGGCTGCCTATAAACCTGGTAATGGGAGAGTTAGTTATCTACAAAAAGGTGGTAATGGGAGAGTTATTTGTCTATAACACCTGGTAATGGGAGAGTTGGTTATCTATAAACCCGGCAATGGAAGAGTTGGTTATCTATAAACCCGGCAATGGAAGAGTTGGTTATCTATAAACCCGGGAATGGGAGAGTTGGTTATCTATAAACCCGGTAATGGGAAAGTTGGTTATCTATAAAACCTGGTAATGGGAAAGTTGGTTATATTTAAACCTGGTAATGGGAGAGTTGGTTATCTATATACCTGGTAATATGAGAGTTGGTTATCTATAAACCTGGCAATGGAAGAGTTGGCTATCCATGAACCTAGCAATGGAAGAGTTGGCTATCCATGAACCTAGCAATGAAAGAGTTGGCTGTCTATAAACCTGGTAATGGGAGAGTTGGTTATCTATATACCTGGTAATATGAGAGTTGGTTATCTATAAACCTGGTAATGGGAGAGTAGGTTATCTATAAACCTGGTAATGGGAGAGTTGGTTATCTATAAACCTGGTAATGGGAGAGTTGGTTATCTATAAAACCTGGTAATGGGAAAGTTGGTTATCTATAAAACCTGGTAATGGGAAAGTTGGTTATCTATAAAACCTGGTAATGGGAAAGTTGGTTATCTATAAAACCTGGTAATGGGAAAGTTGGTTATATTTAAACCTGGTAATGGGAGAGTTGGTTATCTATATACCTGGTAATATGAGAGTTGGTTATCTATAAACCTGGTAATTGGAGAGTTGGTTATCTATAAACCTGGCAATGGAAGAGTTGGCTATCCATGAACCTAGCAATGAAAGAGTTGGCTGTCTATAAACCTGGTAATGGGAGAGTTGGTTATCTACAAAAAGTGGTATTGGGGAGTTGGTTATCTATAAACCTGGTAATGGGAGAGTTGGTTATCTATAACACCTGGTAATGGGAGAGTTGATTATCTATAAACCTGGCAATGGAAGAGTTGGTTATCTATAAACCCGGCAATGGAAGAGTTGGTTATCTATAAACCTGGAATTGGAGAGTTGGTTATCTATAAACCTGGTAATGGGAGAGTTGGTTATCTATAAACCTGGTAATGGGAAAGTTGGTTATCTATAAACCTGGTAATATGAGAGTTGGTTATCTATAAACCTGGTAATATGAGAGTTGGTTATCTATAAACCTGGTAATGGGAGAGTTGGTTATCTATAAACCTGGTAATGGGAAAGTTGGTTATCTATAAACCTGGTAATGGGAGAGTTGGTTATCTATAAACCTGGTAATGGGAGAGTTGGTTATCTATAAACCTGGTAATTGGAGAGTTGGTTATCTATAAACCTGGTAATGGAAGAGTTGGTTATCCATGAACCTGGTAATGGAAGAGTTGGTTATCTATAAACCTGGCAATGAAAGAGTTGGTTATCTATAAACCTGGTAATGGGAGAGTTGGTTATCTATAAACCTGGTAATGGGAGAGTTGGTTATCTATAAACCTGGTAATGGGAGAGTTGGTTATCTATAAACCCGGCAATGGAAGAGTTGGTTATCTATAAACCTGGCAATGGAAGAGTTGGTTATCTATAAACCTGGTAATGGGAGAGTTGGTTATCTATAAACCTGGTAATGGGAAAGTTGGTTATCTATAAACCTGGTAATGGGAGAGTTGGTTATCTATAAACCTGGTAATGGGAGAGTTGGTTATCTATAAACCTGGTAATATGAGAGTTGGTTATCTATAAACCTGGTAATGGAAGAGTTGGTTATCCATGAACCTAGCAATGGAAGAGTTGGTTATCTATAAACCTGGCAATGAAAGAGTTGGTTATCTATAAACCTGGTAATGGGAGAGTTGGTTATCTATAAACCTGGTAATATGAGAGTTGGTTATCTATAAACCTGGTAATGGGAGAGTTGGTTATCTATAAACCTGGTAATGGGAGAGTTGGTTATCTATAAACCTGGTAATGGGAGAGTTGGTTATCTATAAAACCTGGTAATGGGAAAGTTGGTTATCTATAAAACCTGGTAATGGGAAAGTTGGTTATCTATAAAACCTGGTAATGGGAAAGTTGGTTATCTATAAAACCTGGTAATGGGAAAGTTGGTTATATTTAAACCTGGTAATGGGAGAGTTGGTTATCTATAAACCTGGTAATATGAGAGTTGGTTATCTATAAACCTGGTAATTGGAGAGTTGGTTATCTATAAACCTGGCAATGGAAGAGTTGGCTATCCATGAACCTAGCAATGAAAGAGTTGGCTGTCTATAAACCTGGTAATGGGAGAGTTAGTTATCTACAAAAAGTGGTATTGGGAGAGTTGGTTGTCTATAAACCTGGTAATGGGAGAGTTGGTTATCTATAAACCTGGTAATGGGAGAGTTGGTTATCTATAAACCTGGTAATGGGAGAGTTGGTTATCTATAAACCTGGCAATGGAAGAGTTGGTTATCTATAAACCTGGTAATGGAAGAGTTGGTTATCTATAAACCTGGTAATTGGAGAGTTGGTTATCTATAAACCTGGTAATGGGAGAGTTGGTTATCTATAAACCTGGTAATGGGAAAGTTGGTTATCTATAAACCTGGTAATATGAGAGTTGGTTATCTATAAACCTGGTAATATGAGAGTTGGTTATCTATAAACCTGGTAATGTGAGAGTTGGTTATCTATAAACCTGGCAATGGAAGAGTTGGTTATCTATAAACCTGGTAATGGGAGAGTTGGTTATCTATAAACCTGGTAATGGGAGAGTTGGTTATCTATAAACCTGGTAATGGGAGAGTTGGTTATCTATAAACCTGGTAATGGGAGAGTTGGTTATCTATAAACCTGGTAATGGGAGAGTTGGTTATCTATAAACCTGGCAATGGAAGAGTTGGTTATCTATAAACCTGGTAATGGGAGAGTTGGTTATCTATAAACCTGGTAATTGGAGAGTTGGTTATCTATAAACCTGGTAATTGGAGAGTTGGTTATCTATAAACCTGGCAATGGAAGAGTTGGTTATCTATAAACCTGGTAATGAAAGAGTTGGTTATCTATAAACCTGGTAATGGGAAAGTTGGTTATCTATAAACCTGGTAGTTGGAGAGTTGGTTATCTATAAACCTGGTAATGTGAGAGTTGGTTATCTATAAACCTGGCAATGGAAGAGTTGGTTATCTATAAACCTGGTAATGGGAGAGTTGGTTATCTATAAACCTGGTAATGGGAGAGTTGGTTATCTATAAACCTGGCAATGAAAGAGTTGGTTATCTATAAACCTGGTAATGGGAGAGTTGGTTATCTATAAACCTGGTAATGGGAGAGTTGGTTATCTATAAACCTGGTAATGGGAGAGTTGGTTATCTATAAACCTGGTAATGGGAGAGTTGGTTATCTATAAACCTGGTAATGGGAGAGTTGGTTATCTATAAACCTGGTAATGTGAGAGTTGGTTATCTATAAACCTGGTAATGGAAGAGTTGGTTATCTATAAACCTGGTAATGGGAGAGTTGGTTATCTATAAACCTGGTAATTGGAGAGTTGGTTATCTATAAACCTGGTAATTGGAGAGTTGGTTATCTATAAACCTGGCAATGGAAGAGTTGGTTATCTATGAACCTAGCAATGAAAGAGTTGGTTGTCTATAAACCTGGTAATGGGAGAGTTGGTTATCTACAAAAAAGTGGTATTGGGAGAGTTGGTTATCTATAACACCTGGTAATGGGAGAGTTGGTTATCTATAAACCTGGTAATGGGAGAGTTGGTTATCTATAAACCCGGTAATGGAAGAGTTGGTTATCTATAAACCTGGTAATGGAAGAGTTGGTTATCTATAAACCTGGTAATGGAAGAGTTGGTTATCTATAAACCTGGAATTGGAGAGTTGGTTATCTATAAACCTGGTAATGGGAGAGTTGGTTATCTATAAACCTGGTAATGGGAGAGTTGGTTATCTATAAACCTGGTAATGGAAGAGTTGGTTATCTATAAACCTGGTAATGGGAGAGTTGGTTATCTATAAACCTGGTAATGGGAGAGTTGGTTATCTATAAACCTGGTAATGGGAGAGTTGGTTATCTATAAACCTGGTAATGAGAGTTGGTTATCTATAAACCTGGTAATTGGAGAGTTGGTTATCTATAAACCTGGTAATGGAAGAGTTGGTTATCTATAAACCTGGCAATGAAAGAGTTGGTTATCTATAAACCTGGTAATGGGAGAGTTGGTTATCTATAAAAAAAGTGGTATTGGGAGAGTTGGTTATCTATAAACCTGGTAATGGGAGAGTTGGTTATCTATAAACCTGGTAATGGGAGAGTTAGTTATCTATAAACCTGGCAATGGAAGAGTTGGTTATCTATAAACCTGGTAATGGAAGAGTTGGTTATCTATAAACCTGGCAATGGAAGAGTTGGTTATCTATAAACCTGGGAATTGGAGAGTTGGTTATCTATAAACCTGGTAATGGGAGAGTTGGTTATCTATAAACCTGGTAATGGGAAAGTTGGTTATCTATAAACCTGGTAATATGAGAGTTGGTTATCTATAAACCTGGTAATGTGAGAGTTGGTTATCTATAAACCTGGCAATGGAAGAGTTGGTTATCTATAAACCTGGTAATGGGAGAGTTGGTTATCTATAAACCTGGTAATGGGAGAGTTGGTTATCTATAAACCTGGTAATGGGAGAGTTGGTTATCTATAAACCTGGTAATGGGAGAGTTGGTTATCTATAAACCTGGTAATGGGAGAGTTGGTTATCTATAAACCTGGTAATGGGAGAGTTGGTTATCTATAAACCTGGTAATGGGAGAGTTGGTTATCTATAAACCTGGTAATGGGAGAGTTGGTTATCTATAAACCTGGTAATGTGAGAGTTGGTTATCTATAAACCTGGCAATGGAAGAGTTGGTTATCTATAAACCTGGTAATGGGAGAGTTGGTTATCTATAAACCTGGTAATGGGAGAGTTGGTTATCTATAAACCTGGTAATGGAGAGTTGGTTATCTATAAACCTGGTAATTGGAGAGTTGGTTATCTATAAACCTGGTAATGGAAGAGTTGGTTATCTATAAACCTGGTAATGAAAGAGTTGGTTATCTATAAACCTGGTAATGGGAAAGTTGGTTATCTATAAACCTGGTAATATGAGAGTTGGTTATCTATAAACCTGGTAATTGGAGAGTTGGTTATCTATAAACCTGGTAATGGGAGAGTTGGTTATCTATAAACCTGGTAATGGGAGAGTTGGTTATCTATAAACCTGGTAATGGGAGAGTTGGTTATCTATAAACCTGGTAATGGGAGAGTTGGTTATCTATAAACCTGGTAATATGAGAGTTGGTTATCTATAAACCTGGTAATTGGAGAGTTGGTTATCTATAAACCTGGTAATGGAAGAGTTGGTTATCTATGAACCTGGCAATGAAAGAGTTGGTTATCTATAAACCTGGTAATGGGAGAGTTGGTTATCTATAAAACCTGGTATTGGGAGAGTTGGTTATCTATAAACCTGGTAATGGGAGAGTTGGTTATCTATAAACCTGGTAATGGGAGAGTTGGTTATCTATAAACCTGGTAATGGAAGAGTTGGTTATCTATAAACCTGGTAATGGAAGAGTTGGTTATCTATAAACCTGGCAATGGAAGAGTTGGTTATCTATAAACCTGGTAATTGGAGAGTTGGTTATCTATAAACCTGGTAATGGGAGAGTTGGTTATCTATAAACCTGGTAATGGGAAAGTTGGTTATCTATAAACCTGGTAATATGAGAGTTGGTTATCTATAAACCTGGTAATGTGAGAGTTGGTTATCTATAAACCTGGTAATGGAAGAGTTGGTTATCTATAAACCTGGTAATGGGAGAGTTGGTTATCTATAAACCTGGTAATGGGAGAGTTGGTTATCTATAAACCTGGTAATGGGAGAGTTGGTTATCTATAAACCTGGTAATGGGAGAGTTGGTTATCTATAAACCTGGTAATGGGAGAGTTGGTTATCTATAAACCTGGTAATGGGAGAGTTGGTTATCTATAAACCTGGTAATGGGAGAGTTGGTTATCTATAAACCTGGTAATGGGAGAGTTGGTTATCTATAAACCTGGTAATGTGAGAGTTGGTTATCTATAAACCTGGTAATGGAAGAGTTGGTTATCTATAAACCTGGTAATGGGAGAGTTGGTTATCTATAAACCTGGTAATGGGAGAGTTGGTTATCTATAAACCTGGTAATTGGAGAGTTGGTTATCTATAAACCTGGTAATTGGAGAGTTGGTTATCTATAAACCTGGTAATGGAAGAGTTGGTTATCTATAAACCTGGTAATGAAAGAGTTGGTTATCTATAAACCTGGTAATGGGAGAGTTGGTTATCTATAAACCTGGTAATGGGAGAGTTGGTTATCTATAAACCTGGTAATTGGAGAGTTGGTTATCTATAAACCTGGTAATGGAAGAGTTGGTTATCTATAAACCTGGTAATGGGAGAGTTGGTTATCTATAAACCTGGTAATGGGAGAGTTGGTTATCTATAAACCTGGCAATGAAAGAGTTGGTTATCTATAAACCTGGTAATGGGAGAGTTGGTTATCTATAAACCTGGTAATGGGAGAGTTGGTTATCTATAAACCTGGTAATGGGAGAGTTGGTTATCTATAAACCTGGTAATGGAAGAGTTGGTTATCTATAAACCCGGTAATGGAAGAGTTGGTTATCTATAAACCTGGTAATGGGAGAGTTGGTTATCTATAAACCTGGTAATGGGAGAGTTGGTTATCTATAAAACCTGGTAATGGGAAAGTTGGTTATCTATAAACCTGGTAATGGGAAAGTTGGTTATCTATAAACCTGGTAATGGGAGAGTTGGTTATCTATAAAACCTGGTAATGGGAAAGTTGGTTATCTATAAACCTGGTAATGGGAGAGTTGGTTATCTATAAACCTGGTAATATGAGAGTTGGTTATCTATAAACCTGGTAATTGGAGAGTTGGTTATCTATAAACCTGGTAATGGAAGAGTTGGTTATCCATGAACCTAGCAATGAAAGAGTTGGTTATCTATAAAACCTGGTAATGGGAAAGTTGGTTATCTATAAACCTGGTATTGGGAGAGTTGGTTATCTATAAACCTGGTAATGGGAGAGTTGGTTATCTATAAACCTGGTAATGGGAGAGTTGGTTATCTATAAACCTGGCAATGGAAGAGTTGGTTATCTATAAACCTGGCAATGGAAGAGTTGGTTATCTATAAACCTGGCAATGGAAGAGTTGGTTATCTATAAACCTGGTAATGGGAGAGTTGGTTATCTATAAACCTGGTAATGGGAGAGTTGGTTATCTATAAACCTGGTAATATGAGAGTTGGTTATCTATAAACCTGGTAATGTGAGAGTTGGTTATCTATAAACCTGGTAATGGAAGAGTTGGTTATCTATAAACCTGGTAATGGGAGAGTTGGTTATCTATAAACCTGGTAATGGGAGAGTTGGTTATCTATAAACCTGGTAATGGGAGAGTTGGTTATCTATAAACCTGGTAATGGGAGAGTTGGTTATCTATAAACCTGGTAATGGGAGAGTTGGTTATCTATAAACCTGGTAATGGGAGAGTTGGTTATCTATAAACCTGGTAATGGGAAAGTTGGTTATCTATAAACCTGGTAATGTGGAGAGTTGGTTATCTATAAACCTGGTAATTGGAGAGTTGGTTATCTATAAACCTGGTAATGTGAGAGTTGGTTATCTATAAACCTGGTAATGGAAGAGTTGGTTATCTATAAACCTGGTAATGGGAGAGTTGGTTATCTATAAACCTGGTAATGGGAGAGTAGGTTATCTATAAACCTGGTAATTGGAGAGTTGGTTATCTATAAACCTGGTAATTGGAGAGTTGGTTATCTATAAACCTGGCAATGGAAGAGTTGGTTATCTATAAACCTGGTAATGGGAGAGTTGGTTATCTATAAACCTGGTAATGGGAGAGTTGGTTATCTATAAACCTGGTAATGGGAGAGTTGGTTATCTATAAACCTGGTAATGGGAGAGTTGGTTATCTATAAACCTGGTAATGGGAGAGTTGGTTATCTATAAACCTGGTAATGGGAGAGTTGGTTATCTATAAACCTGGTAATGGGAGAGTTGGTTATCTATAAAACCTGGTAATGGGAGAGTTGGTTATCTATAAAACCTGGTAATGGGAAAGTTGGTTATATTTAAACCTGGTAATGGGAGAGTTGGTTATCTATAAAACCTGGTAATGGGAAAGTTGGTTATCTATAAACCTGGTAATGGGAGAGTTGGTTATCTATAAACCTGGTAATATGAGAGTTGGTTATCTATAAACCTGGTAATTGGAGAGTTGGTTATCTATAAACCTGGCAATGGAAGAGTTGGCTATCCATGAACCTAGCAATGAAAGAGTTGGCTATCTATAAACCTGGTAATGGGAGAGTTGGTTATCTATAAACCTGGTATTGGGAGAGTTGGTTATCTATAAACCTGGTAATGGAAGAGTTGGTTATCTATAAACCTGGTAATTGGAGAGTTGGTTATCTATAAACCTGGTAATGGGAAAGTTGGTTATCTATAAACCTGGTAATATGAGAGTTGGTTATCTATAAACCTGGTAATTGGAGAGTTGGTTATCTATAAACCTGGTAATGGGAGAGTTGGTTATCTATAAACCTGGTAATGGAAGAGTTGGTTATCTATAAACCTGGTAATGGGAGAGTTGGTTATCTATAAACCTGGTAATGGGAAAGTTGGTTATCTATAAACCTGGTAATGGGAGAGTTGGTTATCTATAAACCTGGTAATTGGAGAGTTGGTTATCTATAAACCTGGTAATGGAAGAGTTGGTTATCTATAAACCTGGTAATGGGAGAGTTGGTTATCTATAAACCTGGTAATTGGAGAGTTGGTTATCTATAAACCTGGTAATTGAGAGTTGGTTATCTATAAACCTGGTAATGGAAGAGTTGGTTATCTATAAACCTGGTAATGAAAGAGTTGGTTATCTATAAACCTGGTAATGGGAAAGTTGGTTATCTATAAACCTGGTAATGAGAGTTGGTTATCTATAAACCTGGTAATTGGAGAGTTGGTTATCTATAAACCTGGTAATGTGAGAGTTGGTTATCTATAAACCTGGTAATGGAAGAGTTGGTTATCTATAAACCTGGTAATGGGAGAGTTGGTTATCTATAAACCTGGTAATGGGAGAGTTGGTTATCTATAAACCTGGTAATGGGAAAGTTGGTTATCTATAAACCTGGTAATGGGAGAGTTGGTTATCTATAAACCTGGTAATATGAGAGTTGGTTATCTATAAACCTGGTAATTGGAGAGTTTGTTATCTATAAACCTGGTAATGGAAGAGTTGGTTATCTATGAACCTGGTAATGGAAGAGTTGGTTATCTATAAACCTGGTAATGAAAGAGTTGGTTATCTATAAACCTGGTAATGGGAGAGTTGGTTATCTATAAAAAACTGGTAATGGGAGAGTTGGTTATCTATAAACCTGGTAATGGGAGAGTTGGTTATCTATAAACCTGGTAATGGAAGAGTTGGTTATCTATAAACCTGGTAATGGAAGAGTTGGTTATCTATAAACCTGGAATGGGAGAGTTGGTTATCTATAAACCTGGTAATGGGAAAGTTGGTTATCTATAAAACCTGGTAATGGGAAAGTTGGTTATCTATAAACCTGGTAATGGGAGAGTTGGTTATCTATAAACCTGGTAATATGAGAGTTGGTTATCTATAAACCTGGTAATGGAAGAGTTGGTTATCTATAAACCTGGCAATGGAAGAGTTGGTTATCTATGAACCTGGTAATGAAAGAGTTGGTTATCTATAAACCTGGTAATGGGAGAGTTGGTTATCTATAAACCTGGTAATATGAGAGTTGGTTATCTATAAACCTGGTAATGGGAGAGTTGGTTATCTATAAACCTGGTAATGGGAGAGTTGGTTATCTATAAACCTGGTAATGGGAGAGTTGGTTATCTATAAACCTGGTAATGGGAAAGTTGGTTATCTATAAACCTGGTAATGGGAAAGTTGGTTATCTATAAACCTGGTAATGGGAAAGTTGGTTATCTATAAACCTGGTAATGGGATAGTTGGTTATCTATAAACCTGGTAATGGGAGAGTTGGTTATCTATAAACCTGGTAATATGAGAGTTGGTTATCTATAAACCTGGTAATTGGAGAGTTGGTTATCTATAAACCTGGCAATGGAAGAGTTGGTTATCTATGAACCTGGCAATGAAAGAGTTGGTTATCTATAAACCTGGTAATGGGAGAGTTGGTTATCTACAAAAAAGTGGTATTGGGGAGTTAGTTATCTATAAACCTGGTAATGGGAGAGTTGGTTATCTATAAACCTGGTAATGGGAGAGTTGGTTATCTATAAACCCGGCAATGGAAGAGTTGGTTATCTATAAACCCGGCAATGGAAGAGTTGGTTATCTATAAACCCGGGAATTGGAGAGTTGGTTATCTATAAACCTGGTAATGGGAGAGTTGGTTATCTATAAACCTGGTAATGGGAAAGTTGGTTATCTATAAACCTGGTAATATGAGAGTTGGTTATCTATAAACCTGGTAATATGAGAGTTGGTTATCTATAAACCTGGTAATGGGAGAGTTGGTTATCTATAAACCTGGTAATGGGAAAGTTGGTTATCTTTAAACCTGGTAATGGGAGAGTTGGTTATCTATAAACCTGGTAATATGAGAGTTGGTTATCTATAAACCTGGTAATTGGAGAGTTGGTTATCTATAAACCTGGTAATGGAAGAGTTGGTTATCCATGAACCTGGCAATGGAAGAGTTGGTTATCTATAAACCTGGCAATGAAAGAGTTGGTTATCTATAAACCTGGTAATGGGAGAGTTGGTTATCTATAAAAACCTGGTAATGGGAGAGTTATTTATCTATAAACCTGGTAATGGGAGAGTTGGTTATCTATAAACCTGGCAATGGAAGAGTTGGTTATCTATAAACCCGGTAATGGAAGAGTTGGTTATCTATAAACCTGGTAATGGGAGAGTTGGTTATCTATAAACCTGGTAATGGGAAAGTTGGTTATCTATAAACCTGGTAATGGGAAAGTTGGTTATCTATAAACCTGGTAATGGGAGAGTTGGTTATCTATAAACCTGGTAATATGAGAGTTGGTTATCTATAAACCTGGCAATGGAAGAGTTGGTTATCTATGAACCTAGCAATGGAAGAGTTGGTTATCCATGAACCTGGCAATGAAAGAGTTGGTTATCTATAAACCTGGTAATGGGAGAGTTGGTTATCTATAAACCTGGTAATATGAGAGTTGGTTATCTATAAACCTGGTAATGGGAGAGTTGGTTATCTATAAACCTGGTAATGGGAGAGTTGGTTATCTATAAACCTGGTAATGGGAGAGTTGGTTATCTATAAAACCTGGTAATGGGAAAGTTGGTTATATTTAAACCTGGTAATGGGAGAGTTGGTTATCTATAAAACCTGGTAATGGGAGAGTTGGTTATCTATAAACCTGGTAATGGGAAAGTTGGTTATATTTAAACCTGGTAATGGGAGAGTTGGTTATCTATAAACCTGGTAATATGAGAGTTGGTTATCTATAAACCTGGTAATTGGAGAGTTGGTTATCTATAAACCTGGTAATGGAAGAGTTGGTTATCTATGAACCTGGCAATGAAAGAGTTGGTTATCTATAAACCTGGTAATGGGAGAGTTGGTTATCTATAAAAAGTGGTATTGGGGAGTTGGTTATCTATAAACCTGGTAATGGGAGAGTTGGTTATCTATAAACCTGGTAATGGGAGAGTTGGTTATCTATAAACCTGGTAATGGGAGAGTTGGTTATCTATAAACCTGGTAATGGAAGAGTTGGTTATCTATAAACCTGGTAATGGAAGAGTTGGTTATCTATAAACCTGGTAATTGAGAGTTGGTTATCTATAAACCTGGTAATGGGAGAGTTGGTTATCTATAAACCTGGTAATGGGAAAGTTGGTTATCTATAAACCTGGTAATATGAGAGTTGGTTATCTATAAACCTGGTAATATGAGAGTTGGTTATCTATAAACCTGGTAATGTGAGAGTTGGTTATCTATAAACCTGGCAATGGAAGAGTTGGTTATCTATAAACCTGGTAATGGGAGAGTTGGTTATCTATAAACCTGGTAATGGGAGAGTTGGTTATCTATAAACCTGGTAATGGGAGAGTTGGTTATCTATAAACCTGGTAATGGGAGAGTTGGTTATCTATAAACCTGGTAATGTGAGAGTTGGTTATCTATAAACCTGGTAATGGAAGAGTTGGTTATCTATAAACCTGGTAATGGGAGAGTAGGTTATCTATAAACCTGGTAATTGGAGAGTTGGTTATCTATAAACCTGGTAATTGGAGAGTTGGTTATCTATAAACCTGGTAATGGAAGAGTTGGTTATCTATAAACCTGGTAATGAAAGAGTTGGTTATCTATAAACCTGGTAATGGGAAAGTTGGTTATCTATAAACCTGGTAATTGGAGAGTTGGTTATCTATAAACCTGGTAATGGGAGAGTTGGTTATCTATAAACCTGGTAATGGAAGAGTTGGTTATCTATAAACCTGGTAATGGGAGAGTTGGTTATCTATAAACCTGGTAATGGGAGAGTTGGTTATCTATAAACCTGGTAATGAAAGAGTTGGTTATCTATAAACCTGGTAATGGGAGAGTTGGTTATCTATAAACCTGGTAATGGGAGAGTTGGTTATCTATAAACCTGGTAATGGGAGAGTTGGTTATCTATAAACCTGGTAATGGGAGAGTTGGTTATCTATAAACCTGGTAATGGGAGAGTTGGTTATCTATAAACCTGGTAATGTGAGAGTTGGTTATCTATAAACCTGGTAATGGAAGAGTTGGTTATCTATAAACCTGGTAATGGGAGAGTTGGTTATCTATAAACCTGGTAATTGGAGAGTTGGTTATCTATAAACCTGGTAATTGGAGAGTTGGTTATCTATAAACCTGGTAATGGAAGAGTTGGTTATCTATAAACCTGGTAATGAAAGAGTTGGTTATCTATAAACCTGGTAATGGGAGAGTTGGTTATCTATAAAACCTGGTATTGGGAGAGTTGGTTATCTATAAACCTGGTAATGGGAGAGTTGGTTATCTATAAACCTGGTAATGGGAGAGTTGGTTATCTATAAACCTGGCAATGGAAGAGTTGGTTATCTATAAACCTGGCAATGGAAGAGTTGGTTATCTATAAACCTGGTAATGGAAGAGTTGGTTATCTATAAACCTGGTAATTGGAGAGTTGGTTATCTATAAACCTGGTAATGGGAGAGTTGGTTATCTATAAACCTGGTAATGTGAGAGTTGGTTATCTATAAACCTGGTAATGGAAGAGTTGGTTATCTATAAACCTGGTAATGGGAGAGTTGGTTATCTATAAACCTGGTAATGGGAGAGTTGGTTATCTATAAACCTGGTAATGGGAGAGTTGGTTATCTATAAACCTGGTAATGGGAGAGTTGGTTATCTATAAACCTGGTAATGGGAGAGTTGGTTATCTATAAACCTGGTAATGGGAAAGTTGGTTATCTATAAACCTGGTAATGGGAGAGTTGGTTATCTATAAACCTGGTAATGGAAGAGTTGGTTATCTATAAACCTGGTAATGGGAGAGTTGGTTATCTATAAACCTGGTAATGGGAGAGTTGGTTATCTATAAACCTGGTAATGGGAGAGTTGGTTATCTATAAACCTGGTAATGGGAGAGTTGGTTATCTATAAACCTGGTAATGGAGAGTTGGTTATCTATAAACCTGGTAATGGAAGAGTTGGTTATCTATAAACCTGGTAATGGGAGAGTTGGTTATCTATAAACCTGGTAATGGGAGAGTTGGTTATCTATAAACCTGGTAATTGGAGAGTTGGTTATCTATAAACCTGGTAATTGGAGAGTTGGTTATCTATAAACCTGGTAATGGAAGAGTTGGTTATCTATAAACCTGGTAATGAAAGAGTTGGTTATCTATAAACCTGGTAATGGGAAAGTTGGTTATCTATAAACCTGGTAATGGGAGAGTTGGTTATCTATAAACCTGGTAATTGGAGAGTTGGTTATCTATAAACCTGGTAATGTGAGAGTTGGTTATCTATAAACCTGGTAATGGGAGAGTTGGTTATCTATAAACCTGGTAATGGGAGAGTTGGTTATCTATAAACCTGGTAATGGGAGAGTTGGTTATCTATGAACCTGGCAATGAAAGAGTTGGTTATCTATAAACCTGGTAATGGGAGAGTTGGTTATCTATAAAAAGTGGTAATGGGAGAGTTGGTTATCTATAAACCTGGTAATGGGAGAGTTGGTTATCTATAAACCTGGTAATGGAAGAGTTGGTTATCTATAAACCTGGCAATGGAAGAGTTGGTTATCTATAAACCTGGTAATGGGAGAGTTGGTTATCTATAAACCTGGTAATGGGAGAGTTGGTTATCTATAAACCTGGTAATGGGAAAGTTGGTTATCTTTAAACCTGGTAATGGGAAAGTTGGTTATATTTAAACCTGGTAATGGGAAAGTTGGTTATCTATAAAACCTGGTAATGGGAAAGTTGGTTATCTATAAACCTGGTAATGGGAGAGTTGGTTATCTATAAACCTGGTAATATGAGAGTTGGTTATCTATAAACCTGGTAATGGAAGAGTTGGTTATCCATGAACCTAGCAATGAAAGAGTTGGTTATCTATAAACCTGGTAATGGGAGAGTTGGTTATCTACAAAAAGTGGTATTGGGAGAGTTAGTTATCTATAAACCTGGTAATGGGAGAGTTGGTTATCTATAAACCTGGTAATGGGAGAGTTGGTTATCTATAAACCTGGTAATGGAAGAGTTGGTTATCTATAAACCTGGCAATGGAAGAGTTGGTTATCTATAAACCCGGCAATGGAAGAGTTGGTTATCTATAAACCCGGCAATGGAAGAGTTGGTTATCTATAAACCTGGTAATTGGAGAGTTGGTTATCTATAAACCTGGTAATGGGAGAGTTGGTTATCTATAAACCTGGTAATGGGAGAGTTGGTTATCTATAAACCTGGTAATGGGAGAGTAGGTTATCTATAAACCTGGTAATGTGGAGAGTTGGTTATCTATAAACCTGGTAATGGAAGAGTTGGTTATCTATAAACCTGGTAATGGGAGAGTTGGTTATCTATAAACCTGGTAATGGGAGAGTAGGTTATCTATAAACCTGGTAATGGGAGAGTTGGTTATCTATAAACCTGGTAATGGGAGAGTTGGTTATCTATAAACCTGGTAATGGGAGAGTTGGTTATCTATAAACCTGGTAATGGGAGAGTTGGTTATCTATAAACCTGGTAATGGGAAAGTTGGTTATCTATAAACCTGGTAATGGGAGAGTTGGTTATCTATAAACCTGGTAATTGGAGAGTTGGTTATCTATAAACCTGGTAATGTGAGAGTTGGTTATCTATAAACCTGGTAATGGAAGAGTTGGTTATCTATAAACCTGGTAATGGGAGAGTTGGTTATCTATAAACCTGGTAATGGGAGAGTTGGTTATCTATAAACCTGGTAATTGGAGAGTTGGTTATCTATAAACCTGGTAATTGGAGAGTTGGTTATCTATAAACCTGGCAATGGAAGAGTTGGTTATCTATAAACCTGGTAATGGGAGAGTTGGTTATCTATAAACCTGGTAATGGAAGAGTTGGTTATCTATAAACCTGGTAATGGAAGAGTTGGTTATCTATAAACCTGGTAATGGGAGAGTTGGTTATCTATAAACCTGGTAATGGGAGAGTTGGTTATCTATAAACCTGGTAATGGGAGAGTTGGTTATCTATAAACCTGGTAATGGGAGAGTTGGTTATCTATAAACCTGGTAATGGGAAAGTTGGTTATCTATAAACCTGGTAATGGGAGAGTTGGTTATCTATAAACCTGGTAATGGGAAAGTTGGTTATCTATAAAACCTGGTAATGGGAAAGTTGGTTATCTATAAACCTGGTAATGGGAAAGTTGGTTATCTATAAACCTGGTAATGGGAGAGTTGGTTATCTATAAACCTGGTAATATGAGAGTTGGTTATCTATAAACCTGGTAATTGGAGAGTTGGTTATCTATAAACCTGGTAATGGAAGAGTTGGTTATCTATAAACCTGGCAATGAAAGAGTTGGTTATCTATAAACCTGGTAATGGGAGAGTTGGTTATCTATAAACCTGGTAATGGGAGAGTTGGTTATCTATAAACCTGGTAATGGGAGAGTTGGTTATCTATAAACCTGGCAATGGAAGAGTTGGTTATCTATAAACCCGGGAATTGGAGAGTTGGTTATCTATAAACCCGGTAATTGGAGAGTTGGTTATCTATAAACCTGGTAATGGAAGAGTTGGTTATCTATAAACCTGGTAATGAAAGAGTTGGTTATCTATAAACCTGGTAATGGGAAAGTTGGTTATCTATAAACCTGGTAATGGGAGAGTTGGTTATCTATAAACCTGGTAATGGAGAGAGTTGGTTATCTATAAACCTGGTAATTGGAGAGTTGGTTATCTATAAACCTGGTAATGGGAGAGTTGGTTATCTATAAAACCTGGTAATGGGAAAGTTGGTTATATTTAAACCTGGTAATGGGAGAGTTGGTTATCTATAAACCTGGTAATGGGAGAGTTGGTTATCTATAAACCTGGTAATTGGAGAGTTTGTTATCTATAAACCTGGCAATGGAAGAGTTGGCTATCCATGAACCTAGCAATGGAAGAGTTGGCTATCCATGAACCTAGCAATGAAAGAGTTGGCTGTCTATAAACCTGGTAATGGGAGAGTTAGTTATCTACAAAAAGTAGTAATGGGAGAGTTAGTTATCTATAAACCTGGTAATGGGAGAGTTGGTTATCTATAAACCCGGCAATGGAAGAGTTGGTTATCTATAAACCTGGCAATGGAAGAGTTGGTTATCTATAAACCTGGTAATGGGAGAGTTGGTTATCTATAAACCTGGTAATGGGAGAGTTGGTTATCTATAAACCTGGTAATGGGAAAGTTGGTTATCTATAAACCTGGTAATGGGAAAGTTGGTTATCTATAAACCTGGTAATGGGAGAGTTGGTTATCTATAAACCTGGTAATATGAGAGTTGGTTATCTATAAACCTGGTAATGGAAGAGTTGGTTATCTATGAACCTAGCAATGGAAGAGTTGGCTATCCATGAACCTAGCAATGGAAGAGTTGGCTATCCATGAACCTAGCAATGAAAGAGTTGGTTATCTATAACACCTGGTAATGGGAGAGTTAGTTGTCTATAACACCTGGTAATGGGAGAGTTGGTTATCTATAAACCTGGCAATGGAAGAGTTGGTTATCTATAAACCCGGCAATGGAAGAGTTGGTTATCTATAAACCCGGCAATGGAAGAGTTGGTTATCTATAAACCCAGCAATGGAAGAGTTGGTTATCTATAAACCCGGCAATGGAAGAGTTGGTTATCTATAAACCTGGGAATTGGAGAGTTGGTTATCTATAAACCTGGTAATGGGAAAGTTGGTTATCTATAAACCTGGTAATGGAAAAGTTGGTTATCTATAAACCTGGTAATGGGAGAGTTGGTTATCTATAAACCTGGTAATATGAGAGTTGGTTATCTATAAACCTGGTAGTTGGAGAGTTGGTTATCTATAAACCTGGTAGTTGGAGAGTTGGTTATCTATAAACCTGGTAATGTGAGAGTTGGTTATCTATAAACCTGGCAATGGAAGAGTTGGTTATCTATAAACCTGGTAATGGGAGAGTTGGTTATCTATAAACCTGGTAATGGGAGAGTAGGTTATCTATAAACCTGGTAATGGGAGAGTTGGTTATCTATAAAACCTGGTAATGGGAGAGTTGGTTATCTATAAAACCTGGTAATGGGAGAGTTGGTTATCTATAAACCTGGTAATGGGAAAGTTGGTTATCTATATACCTGGTAATATGAGAGTTGGTTATCTATAAACCTGGTAATGGAAATGTTGGTTGTCATCTATAAACCTGTAAAACAACGTAATAAGCTTGTTTTTATATATGATTTTTGTTCTACGGTACTTTGTTTTTATCTAAACAAATTTGTTTGATGAATGAACAGCAGAAGTTTTACATGAATTGAAAAAGCGAACAGATTTCTTTAAGATCACTGGTAAAATATCAGTTAAAGACAATATTAATATAACACCGTTTATGTTTTAGCAGGAATATAACCAAGGATTTTATCTTTCCAGTTTATATATTTAATACTGGGCCTGGCATGGCCAGGTGGGTTCAGGCATGCGACTCATAATCTAGGGATCACGGGTTCAATCCCTGTCACACCCTTTCCAGCCGTGGAGGCTTTATAACGTGACGGTCAATCTTACTATTCGTTGGTAAAAGAGTAGCCTAAGAGTTGGCGGTGGGTGGTGATGACTAGCTGCCTGCCCTCTAGTATTACACTGCTAAATTAGTACAGATAGCCCTCGAGTAGTTTTGCTCGAAATTAAAAACAAACAAACAATTTAATCCAGCCCCCCCTTCCCCTGGAGGGCCTTAATAACTATAGAAATTCTTCACAGTTTATTCTTGTTATAATAAATAATTAACAGTTTGATCTTTTGTCAAATAACTAATTCTATATTGAGGAGTTTTGACCCAAAGCCTAAATTTTCAACTCTTATCAAATATTTTACTAATGAAAAGAAGCAGTAGTTTTTTAACCTATAAGAATACAAACTGCACTTGAATGAGTTCTCAGGTGAAAAGATAGTTTTGTCATTCACATTACTCGAATATTTAACTTCAAACAAGCAAAACAATAAGGAATATATAATATTGTAGAGTTCAGTATTGGTCGTTATCAATGTTCTGTAACCAGTTAGCACTAATATTTTGTTGAAAGTATGCATACATGTGACTTTAATGTCGAAGCGGTCACTGGAAGATTTGGTTGTAGTAAAATATCAGCCCGAGTTTAGAACAGCTACTGCCAAGCCCGACTGTGAATCCAACGATTCACGGTTCGTTACAGTTACCCACCAAAGAGGCTTCCTAATTTCATGCGTCATAGGTGTATTGTGTATGACAGTCAAATCTCACTATTCAATCATCAAATGGTAGCGCAATAGATGGCGTTTAATGTTGTCTAGCCGCTTTCATTCGGGACTATCAGTCAAAAGTAGGAATGGTATTACATAAATGCCCTAGTGTTGCCTGTGCGAAACTCTGAAACAAAAAATAAACAAAATCATCTGTTATTTTATTAAAACAAATCTTTTGATAATATTTTGTTGGGATGAAACATATTATAAGCTACAAAAAATGGTTAAAAGTAGTTCACAGATCTATACAGGTGAATATGTGATCATCTGTGAAACAGGAAGAACCTCATAGAGATGATTTACAGGTGTATTTAAATGGGGTATATGATCATGTGTGAAACAGAAAGAACCTCATAGAGATGATTTACAGGTGTATTTAAAAGAGCTATGTGAACATGTGTGAAACAGGAAGAACCTCATAGAGATGTTTTACAGGTGTATTTAAAAGAGATATGTGAACATGTGTGAAACAGGAAGAACCTCATAGAGATGATTTACAGGTGTATTTAAAAGAGCTATGTGAACATGTGTGAAACAGGAAGAACCTCATAGAGATGATTTACAGGTGTATATAAAAGAGCTATGTGAACATGTGAGAAACAGGAAGAACCTCACAGAGATGATTTACAGGTGTATTTAAAAGAGCTATGTGAACATGTGAGAAACAGGAAGAACCTCACAGAGATGATTCACAGTTGTATTTAAAAGAGCTATGCGAACATGTGTGAAACAGGAAGAACCTCATAGAGATGATCTACAGGTGTATTTAAAAGTGATGTGTGAACATCTGTGAAACAGGAAGAACCTCATAGAGATGATTTACAGGTGTATTTAAAAGAGCTATGTGAACATGTGTGAAACAGGAAGAACCTCATAGAGATAATTTGCAGGTGTATTTAAAAGAGCTATGTGAACATGTGTGAAACAGGAAGAACCTCATAGAGATGATTTACAGGTGTATTTAAAAGAGCTATGTGAACATGTGAGAAACAGGAAGAACCTCACAGAGATGATTCACAGTTGTATTTAAAAGAGCTATGCGAACATGTGTGAAACAGGAAGAACCTCATAGAGATGATTTACAGGTGTATTTAAAAGAGCTATGTGATCATCTGTGAAACAGGAAGAACCTCATAGAGATGATTTGCAGGTGTATTTAAAAGAGTTATGCGAACATGTGTGAAACAGGAAGAACCTCACAGAGATGATTCACAGTTGTATTTAAAAGAGCTATGTGAACATGTGAGAAACAGGAAGAACCTCACAGAGATGATTCACAGTTGTATTTAAAAGAGCTATGCGAACATGTGTGAAACAGGAAGAACCTCACAGAGATGATTTACAGGTGTATTTAAAAGAGATATGTGATCATCTGTGAAACAGGAAGAACCTCATAGAGATGATTTACAGTTGTATTTAAAAGAGAAATGTGAACATGTGTGAAACAGGAAGAACCTCGTAGAGATGATTTACAGGTGTATTTAAAAGAGCTATGTGATCATCTGTGAAACAGGAAGAACCTCATAGAGATGATTTACAGGTGTATTTAAAAGAGAAATGTGAACATGTGTGAAACAGGAAGAACCTCGTAGAGATGATTTACAGGTGTATTTAAAAGAGCTATGTGAACATGTGTGAAACAGGAAGAACCTCATAGAGATGATTTACAGGTGTATTTAAAATAGCTATGTGGTCATCTGTGAAACAGGAAGAACCTCATAGAGATGATTTATTTTTATTCTATTTTGTTCTCTAGTTTCAATGCCTTTCTTATGTGTACTACAACACAGACTTAATTTATTAAAATGTCTTTAATTAATTGTTATGCACATGTCTGCTTCCATGAAATGTAACTTAACCTACCAGCATCTCGTTCACGAAACAAAACTATACACACAATTTCTTCGGACTCTATAGAAAACTGTTCTAGTGGTTAACGTATCAAGACTGTGGATTACAAAGTTCATGTCCCGTTGCCCTTAAAACAAACTCTGCATTTCGAATTAGTGAGTAAATCTGACAGTGAAGCGTAACTATTGTGTCAGATAAGTTCGTACAGGGTTCACTATTTGAAGAATAAGAGGTTTGAACAAAGAAAGACAGAACATTGCAATATTAATTATAAACAAAATGTGATAATGGTATGTCAATCAGCCAATCTGACCTCCTGGTGGCAATTATTAGATAAGTAACAGATCCATGAAACATTTAAATAAGTGTTAACTAATTATTAAACATCTATTTACAGGTAAAAACAATGTAATAGGAACCATTATGATATTACCACTCTAATGAAAAAAATAACTAGTGGAAAATATGTAAATATTAAAACAATTATATATATATTATAACCATACAATATTCAATACGTAAACCAAAACACACTGACATGAAATTAAAAAAATACGCTGCACATTTTTTTTTCTCGAAAAAGTGATTCTAGAGTACGTGTTACAAAGTGAGATTATAAAATGTATCCTATATTTTGGAAATGACTGTTGAAATAGGACCCACATTGCAGCTCCAATTCGCTAGTCTCACATAAGAAAATTAGAAGAGTGAGATGTGGGTGCTCAACATCCCACATCTGTATCACCCTTCACTGCCTGTTGTGGAAGGTGACTGTTCTCCCATGAGAGAATAAGAAAAATATAAACATTAAAATGAAGTAAATAAAAATGAAAGGTACTGACATCTGGTGGTAAGATAAAACTTACCTCTTGAAGTTAGCATTCCAGATTTTCAATTTATTATACACTAACAATACAAGGAACAAAACACCAAGTGTATACAAAAATGTACAACAATGATATGGAATGAAATAACAAAAACATAAATATACAGTACATACAGCTATGTAAGTGAACACGAAAATTACAAAAGGAGAAATTAGAAAAAAGATATGTATACACACATGCATATATACATTAAATATTAAATTAAAAAATGAATCGGCGCATAAAACAATATGTACTGATATGTACAAGTAACTAAATCCAAAAAACAAACAACAGAAATGAAAGTAGAAAATTACAAATGACTACAGAGAATTACAGAAAAAAAATGAAATACAAAGCTTAAAGAAAAAATTTAAAAACCCAAAAATTAAGAAGGATTTAATTACAAAAAAACAGCCATACAAACAAACATTCCACATAATATACAATATGTACAAAAGAGTACACACAAAATAGATAAAAAAATTATGAAAATACAAATAAACAATAATTACATAGAACAGACAATCTAGAAAATCAGTCTGATTCCGCTACCCTCAAGCGTGCCCACCGGTGAGACGTCCGGCACCAACAATGATAAAGAGTCCCTCCGATTCAGTAACTAATAGTTCGCATCAAGGCGGAATAACAGTTTGTACCTGGTCTTATTTGACAGAACAACACTGGAGCCCCTCAAAAGGAATTGAGTACGGGTAAGCCAGATGACCCTGATATGGGGATGTGAAAGGTAAAGGCCAGGACACTGTGAACGGGGATCAGCAAGTGATCAAAACGGTCTCAACCGAGATCGATGGGACACGGAAAAGGTGAGCCACCTTCTTCTGTCCGATGTCGAACAAAGGACCAACATGTAAAGGACACTATACCTGAGTATGACATGACTCGGCGACACTGATACTGGACAGGTATAATCGTTCTCTCACCGGTAAAATGTCATGAAACCCTGAATGTAAATATCAACATGGCACAACATTCCATGGAAGAGCGGGTGGTGTTGCTCTATCCTGTGAATACAGTCTGGAGGAAGCAGACGGCAGAGAGTATTGAATTCGCCGGAATATCACGTGGCATAACGTGACAACGTCTGATCGCTGCAACAGTGTCAGCATACCAAGTGGGAGAATTAAAACACATTGGTTTATTCAGGCCCGGTGAAACACAAAAATGTCTGAACCAATCAGGAAATGAGCCAGTTGGCTACAGGGATGATCCTCCCAAGAGAGACAGCATATAGTGGTGGACAAGAAAGGCACTCGGTCCAGACACGTGGGATGTCCACTCCTCTCATGAAGGGTGGCTTAACTAAAGACAACCAAGACACTGTCTCAGTCTTACCACTCCACAGACATGTCACTCAACAGCTCGCGCACAGCAGTCGTTCAGAGGAAGTATCTCACCAAGATACCATAACAAGTGGAGAAGCCTCCTCTTCACCGCTTCTGTCAAACAAGTTAGCAGGGCTGTAACAATCTTGAACTGCCAAACTGACACGTTATACCATCTTCCCACAGGCAGCCTCAGGACTGGCAATGAAGGGAATCCCAAAACACTTGACTGGAGAGGAAGCCCATGCCAAATCAAATGGAGTATCTGCAGATGAGGCCCACTTGCCCAACTCCCAAGCCCTAGACTTAGTGTAGTTGAGCTGAGCTGCACTACCCTGAGAGTACTTGTTAACAATCGCCCTTGTTGAACCCAGGTATGTTTGGTTTTCTAGAAATCAGTTCATATCATCTGCATAACTTACATACTTGATGGATGCCCCACCTGGGAAACGAAGGCCACACATTGAAACCTAGTGATACAGATGAGAGAGCAGGTACGATCACTAACACATAAAGAGATGGCGATAATGGACGTCCTTGACGAACACCCTGACAGATGTTAAAAGGGGCATCAAGTATCCATTCACTAAGAACATGCTCGAAGAAGACGTATAGAAAGTTCGTACATAAGCTGGAGTAAAAACCAAACCTCTCCAGAACGTACCGCAAATATTTGTGGTAACTCAATCAAAGGCCTTACTCTGATTAAGTGACACAAAACTTTTAGGGATGCTTCTGTCCGTGATATAATGTAACAGGTCATATAGAAGTACCAAGTTTTGATGGATACTTCTTCCTCACACATTTCAATGTCAAGGACAAGACGGCATGACAACACTGAAATGGGTATACAGGGTTTCAGAAATAATCTTTCCATCCACACTCAAGAGTGATATGGTATGCCATATCTTTGGACTGGGAGAGATCCTTAGAGATTAACATAATTAATCCATCCAGCGTACCCGAAGGCATGGACCCACGGGTCAGACAGTAGTTAAAAAAGTCTAATTAAAAGGGGCCCAGTAATATGCCATACATGGTGATAGAATTCCACTGGTAAGCCATCCAGTCCCAGACACTTACCAGATAGCCACCCAAAATTCATTTAGTGTAATGGGTTTCAAAACGTCGTCAGACCGTGATGGATTGAGGGTTGGCAAGAACTGAATGATGTCTCGCCAAATATCCTCACCCACAGTCGAAGCCGAATATAGTCAGCTATAGTACTTGAGGCACGTGTTGAGGATGTCAGTAATGTCTGAGGATACCTGACCATTGTCTCTCAACAGATTGGAGATGTGCTTATATTAAGACTTCTCCTGTGCCTTACAGAGTGGAATCATAGTAACATTTCTGGGATTAAGCAACTTCATCAGACTAGAAATGCTAATCCATTGATTCAAGAAGTTTGTTTTGAATTACACGCAAAGCTACACGAGGGCTATCTGTGCTAGCCGTCCCTAATTTAGCAGTGTAAGACTAGAGGGAAGGCAGCTAGTCATCACCACCAACTCTTGGGCTACTTTTTTACCAATGAATAGTGGGATTGATTGTCACATTATAATGCCCCCACGGCTGGGAGGGCGAGCATGTTTGGCACGACGGGGATCAGAACCCGCGACCCTCAGATTACGAGTCGCATGCCTTAACACGCTTGGCCATGCCGGGCCTATCCCATAAGTAATGTCCCATTTTTGGGTTCAGAAAAAGAGAGAGTATTTCAAGCAATTTTAATGTTACTTAATCAATAATGTATGTTCCATTATTATTCATTACTTCCTACCAACGATTCACAAGCTTCTGAATGTCACTTCTGTAAAATTCATAGGGTCTGTAGGAAAAGAATACAGAGAAAATAATTTTGACATCTTCATTGGAATAGATAATCAGATGTAGCAAGGTCTGGAGAATAAGGAGGATGTGGAAGTTTTTACCAGTCTAGCTCTTCAGTCTTTGCAGATGTAATCCTTGCTGTATGGGGCCATGCATTATCCTGATTTAACACAACACCTTTATGACTGATCAAAGGATGGCTCCTTTCTTTCAGTGCAACATTCAAGCACTCTACCTGTTGATAGTAGAAGTTTGATGAAATCATTACATTGAATGAAAGCAACTCACAGTGAATCACACCAACAATATCTCCCAAACGTTTAGCAAGACTTTCCTAGGGTGGATGTTCATTTTGGGCTGTGCTTTAGCCAGTTTACCTGCAATGAGTCATTGTCTACGGCACTTAACATTTTTATAAAATATCCATCTTTCATCTCCAGTCACTATCTTGCTCAGTAAAGGTGAGCTATGTTCAAGATAGAGCAGAGAAGTGCAAATGTGTACTCTTGCTCTGAGGTTGGCTTCTCTCAAATCATGGGGGACACATTTTCCAAATTCTAACACCTTTCCAAGCTCTTGCAGATGACAGTGAACTGTTAAATGGGTTAAATCACACTTCTGTACTAGTTCAACTGTTACAGCATAATCTTCATCAAGTGCAGCCAGTAACAAGTCATCATTAAACTCAACAGGACGACTCAAACATGGCGAATCACTTAAGCTGTAGTCACCTGATCTGAACTTCTGAAACCACCTTCGACATTTTCTTTCATTTAGAGACTCTGCACCATAAATACCTTGAATGTTTTGTGTAGTTTCTACCGCACTATTGCTTTTCTTAAACTCATAAAGCATTATATGCCTAATGGGCTCCTCAGACACATCCATCTTTATAAGGGTGTAATTGATTAATGATCTGAAAAAGTGGAGTTGGGTTAGTTTCTTTTATTTGTCTGAACATTTCTATACACGTCCTGCTATATATTTTAGTCATTAAAGCCTTATATAAAGAAGAAATGATGATACACTTTCTGTATTAAATTTTGGACATTACTTTTGGGATGGTTTGATATATACTGGTCGAAACAAATTAGATGTCATCAACTTATTGATAAATATATATAGAAACACCTAAATTATAAAGGGAAACTATTAAATGAAATTAATGTGTTTGTGGGACGACATCACCAGTTACTTATATGTCTTATGTGCTCCTCAGACACATCCATCTTCATAATGGTTATTTGATTAATGATCTGAAAAAAGTGTATTGGGTTAGTTTCTTCTATTTGTTTGAACATTTTTATGCATGTTCTACTACATATTTTTGTCATTAAAGCTTTTTACAAAGATAAAAATGATGATGAACTTCCTGTACTAGCTTTTCAGACATTTACGGGATGACTTGATAATTGATAAACGTTTATTAATCGGAAAACTACAGATATATGACAAGGAATATTTACAGATTTAGAACATTACAACCAATCAACTTCAGAAAATTAACTTCGGACGTCAGTATTTCTATGAAGGCATGACATATCTTCCTTGATGAAAAATTAGCATATAAATCTTTTAAGGTCAGCTAAGAATAGAACTAGCTAGCTTCCCGTCAAGTGAATTGTACCTGTATATCAACAGAGAATTCATTTGTTCATCATGAACTGCCGCTAAAAGATTCAATTCCAGATCAGATAGAAGAACCAGCACTGTTTGTAAACTTTTTAAAAATATTATTTGTAATAACTTGTTGTAATAACCATTATTATAAATTGTATTGTTTGTATATTCAATTTATCTGTCTTAAGAAAAAAAACTGTGTATCAATCTAGTTGGTAAATATCATAAATTTAATAAATACCAGGATTCAATTAACTTCTAAATTATCAGTGATGTCGAGAAACCCACTTGTTGAGAATATGCAAAACGGCTCGTTTGGGTTGAGAAATATTTTACATAGAAGATCGAACAACGTTTCGACCTTCTTCGGTCATCGTCATGACCCTCATCGTCGATGACCGAAGAAGGTCGAAACGTTGTTCGCTCTTCTATGTAAAATATTTTCTCAACCCAAACGAGCCGTTTTTGCATATAACTTCTAAATTAATATTTCTGGCTGTTTAAAATCATAATACATAAGATAATAAATCGGACGCTCGTCCGTAATAAACTATATTACTTAACCAGACATATCAATTTTCATTGTTATTTGATCAAAGTTTTTTTTAAAAAATGCCCATGTTAATCACTATATGGATTTTATTTTTTATACTTGTTTATAAAGTGTTCTGGTTAGCTTTACTTTTCTGAAAGCTTTATAAAATAATAAAAAAATGAAATGAATTTAGTTATAGAAAAAAAATGCAGACAAAACAATGAATTGAATAAAACTACCACAATGAACAAAGTAGCAAAGCTGACAAAACAATGGAATAAAACTACCACAATGAACAAAGTAGCAAAGCAGACAAAACAATGGAATAAAACTACCACAATAAACACAGTAGTAAAGCAGATAAAACAATGAATGGAATAAAACTACCACAATGAACAAAGTAGTAAACCTGATATCAACATAAATTAACAGAAGAAAATAATACATGAAAGCTAAAAAGTTAAGCATAATAATAGGAGAAAATATAACAGCAGAAGAAAACCTGCTGCAAATGCAGAAAACTAAATAAAATTAATAATAGAAGCAAATCGAATAGTGGAATGAAGCAACGTGTGAGCGCAGACAGCCCTCGTGTAGCTTTGCGTGAAATTCAAAACAAAACAACATTTGAAATCTAAAAAATTAAACATAATAAAAGGTAAAATGTTTAGCCACAAAGAGCTATTTATAATAAAAAATAAGCGTATTGATTTTCCAGAATGTTTGAGGTTGATCTAAAAGTTCATAAGATCACCTTTCGTTACGTAAAAACTCAGACTTACATTATTTTGAATTTTAATCCAAACAGTACTTGTAGTAATTCTTATAATAAAGTATTACTACGTTCTGTGTAAATTCTCATTTTATCTAGCCTCGACTCTATAAAACAAAATTACTGAAAGTATTGAACTAGACAAAGGCTAAAAAGTAATGTTGGCGGGAGGCAACGCTAAGCCTGACTTTGGAACCAGACATATAAAAGTTTGAATTAACAGTTGCTAAGATTATATAAAAGCTTAGACTGCTAAATAACTTACTCTGGTGAGTTGTAAATAAGGTTTAGCGATTTTCTATAACAACCAACAGTCGAACGGGCGATGCTGTCTCGCGTAACAGTTTCACAGCCTCTTTGAAGGAGATGTCCCGCAGTGACACGTCGTTCACCTAGAAAATCCGTAGGAGACAAAAGAAATGTTGTTGTATTTTTTTCATATTAAATCGTGCTGGAATAAACTTTGAAACTAATAAAATGATTCGACTTACAGCCAACAAAACATCTCCCCTCTTTAGACGGCCATCTTGGAAAGCTGCACCATAGCGAAGAACATCTGTTACAACTATGGCCACCTATAAGATAAGATGTGAGCTATTAAATAACAATTATTATTGTATTAGACTCACGACAAGTTCTATTGATAAGCTGCTTTCTCACTAAAGATCTTAAACTGTTTATTCTCCAAGCGAATAATTTACTTGTAAAACAAATTCTGATCTATAACGTAGAGTTAATATTTAAAATAAGCCATATAACGTTTAATTAATTCTAGTTATGCCATTCAATTATAAATCTATAGTTTTGTTTTTATTTAATACAGGCCGTGCATAGTTTGGTAATTAGAGCTCCTAACTCGCAATCTGTAGGCCACGACTTCGAAACCGCGTTTCTGAACGTGCTTGCCCTTTCAGTTATGGGGTTTACAGAGCCACAGTCAATCCTACTACTCTTTCACGGAAAGAGTTAACGGTAGGTGGTGTTGTAATTAGGGCGAGTGTTTCATGGTCCGCCACCAGAGAGTGACACGTGTAACGATCTCATTGTCCTACAAACCAGATACGATTATGTTAGGAAGTAGTATCAAATAATGCGTTGCTAGGAGATGCCATGTGATAATATAGTTAAGGGTTATTCAACATAGAGCGTGTTGCTAGGCGACGAACTAGTAACAGAAGGTGCACTCCTAGAAACAGATATTGAAACCAAGAGATCAATTAGTAGATGTTATTACCAAGCTTATATAGGATTGGATACTATTACTTTCGTAGAACTGCTTATAGATTTCAGTTGTTCTCAACTTATGTTTACAGTTTTAATATATTTACCTGCATTGGTCTTACAAAAGTGGACGGTGCTTTCATAGGCAGAAGGTATTATTTGGTAAATTATTAAATTGGACAAAGGCCCATTGTGGGGTGTCTTAAGATGTGATTACATCAAACAATTTAGTCTAGACTTAATTATGTGTTCTATAATTTACAAATTAATTATGTGTCCTATAATTTACAAATAAAACTTATTTTATTATTTCAGTGTGACAACTATTATGACACTGTTATCAGTTTTTATCACACGTATTATCTTAATTTGTCCAATATTTGAATGAGACATTCTTTATAACCAATAATTTACCCTGCATCTATCATTATATGTATTAAACATTTCACTAATTCATTTATTCTCTAGTTTTTGGTTTTATATTGACTTACATAGCATATTTTTTGAATTTTGTGTCACAAGCCTAGTGTGTCACACATGACAAGTTATAAGATGTCTTCAAATAACGTTCACTTTCATTAAACCTAGTATGTCATACACCGACAAGTTATATATAACATGTCCTGAACTAACGTTAGCTGTCATAAGCCAAGTGTGCAGTGGCGGATTTAAGGTTGTGTGAGCCCAGTGGCTAATAATTTACATACAGTAAAATCTTGACAGTTATTGGTTTTTAACAAACTACGCACACTTTTCTGTCATCATAGCAATGTGCGTAAAAAACAACAAATTGCCAAATCGTTAGTCTTAACTAGTAATTTACGCACTTTCTTGTACTAGTGTTTTGTATATAAGAACCAAACCTATTTTTCTTTATAGATATTTGGATTAATTGTTTTTCTGCAATGTTTAAATATTTTTAAAAGTACATTTTAAAGAATATTCAACATTGTTTTACCATAGAATTTGGAACTAATGTATATCTCTTAAGATGTCCGAATATAGTGATATATTATTGTCTGTCCTGGAATAGCTAGGTGGTTAGTACGCTCGACTCGTAATCCGAGGGTCGCGGGTTCGAATCCCCACCACACCAAACATGCTCGTCTTTTAACCGTAAAGGCCTTATAATGTCACGGTCAATCTCACTGTTCGTTGGTAAAAGAGTAGCCCTAGAGTTAACGGTTTTTGACTTTCACACAGAGCTACACGAGCGCTATCTGCGCTAGCTGTCCTTAATTTAACAGTGTAAAAGTAAAGGGAAGGTAGCTAGTCATCATCACCAACTTTTGGGCTAGTTTTTTATCAACTAAGAATGAGATTGCCCATAACATCACAACGTCCCACGGCTGAAAGGGCGAGCACGCTTGGTAGGATGGGGATTCAAACCCGTAACCCTGAGATTACGAATTGAATGCCCTAACCACCTATCTACACTGGAATTTGTTGTTTTTTCAGCAATGGAACTCGACCAGAAATCGTCGCATTTCTAATCTTGGTAAGCTAACCACTATGTTTCACCCAGAACGAATAGATATTATTGGAATTACGGCCAAAAATGTCGTTAACAGTAATTGTTCCCAACTAATGCATTCTAATTATGATAGTTTTCTGATATTGACTAGGAACGTTAAGTATCTTTTATCAGCCTGTCACGGAGACTAGTATCTTTAAATATCAAATTTCTTTCTCGTTCTGATTTTTATTATTAGGTAGCTTGCTTCTGGTCACGAACAGTTCCGTCGAGAAGTATGAAGATGTCTTCCTTCTCACTAATCGTCACCAAACAACCTACGTTCGAAATAAAACCGGTAAAGAATCAATTTCATTCTAAACAGGATTTTATCATTCCTATTGTCATGTTACACACCAACAAGTGTCAGCGTCTTAAAACTCTAATCACCAACAAAGGTCAGCGTCTTGAAACTCTAAGCATAAACACAGGTCAGCGTCTTGAAACTCTAATCACCAACAAAGGTCAGCGTCTTGAAACTCTAAGCATAAATAAAAGTCAGCGTCTTGAAACTCTAATCACCAACAAAGGTCAGCGTCTTGAAACTCTAATCACCAACAAAGGTCAGCGTATGGAAACTCTAATCACCAACAAAGGTCAGCGTCTTGAAACTCTAATCACCAACAAAGGTCAATGTCTTGAAACTCTAATCACCAACAAAGGTCAATGTCTTGAAACTCTAATCACCAACAAAGGTCAGCGTCTTGAAACTCTAATCACTAACAAAGGTGAGCGTATTGAAACTCTAATCACCAACAAAGGTCAGCGTCTTGAAACTCTAATCACCAACAAAGGTCAGCGTCTTGAAACTCTAATCACCAACAAAGGTCAGCGTCTTGAAACTCTAAGCATAAATAAAGTCAGCGTCTTGAAACTCTAATCACCAACAAAGGTCAGCGTCTTGAAACTCTAATCACCAACAAAGGTCAGCGTCTTGAAACTCTAATCACCAACAAAGGTCAGCGTCTTGAAACTCTAATCACCAACAAAGGTCAATGTCTTGAAACTCTAATCACCAACAAAGGTCAGCGTCTTGAAACTCTAATCACCAAAAAAGGTCAATGTCTTGAAACTCTAATCACCAACAAAGGTCAGCGTCTTGAAACTCTAAGCATAATCAAAGGTCAGCGTCTTGAAACTCTAATCACCAACAAAGGTCAGCGTCTTGAAACTCTAAGCATAAACAAAGGTCAGCGTCTTGAAACTCTAATCACAACAAAGGTCAGCGTCTTGAAACTCTAATCACCAACAAAGGTCAACGTCTTGAAACTCTAATCACCAACAAAGGTCAACGTCTTGAAACTCTAATCACCAACAAAGGTCAGCGTCTTGAAACTCTAATCACCAACAAAGATCAACGTCTTGAAACTCTAATCACCAACAAAGGTCAGCGTCTTGAAACTCTAAGTATCAACAAAGGTCAGCGTCTTGAAACTCTAATCACAAATAAAGGTCAATGTCTTGAAACTCCAATCACCAACAAAGGTCATCGTCTTGAAACTCTAATCACCAACAAAGGTCAGCGTCTTGAAACTCTAATCACCAACAAAGATCAACGTCTTGAAACTCTAATCACCAACAAAGGTCAAGCGTCTTGAAACTCTAATCACCAACAAAGATCAACGTCTTGAAACTCTAATCACCAACAAAGATCAACGTCTTGAAACTCTAATCACCAACAAAGGTCAGCGTCTTGAAACTCTAATCACCAACAAAGGTCAGCGTCTTAGAACTCTAATCACTAAAAAAGGTCAGTGTCTTGAAACTCTAATCACCAACAAAGGTCAGCGTTTTGATACTCTAATCACCAACAAAGGTCAGCGTCTTGAAACTCTAATCACTAACAAAGGTGAGCGTATTGAAACTTTAATCACCAACAAAGGTCAGCGTCTTGAAACTCTAATCACCAACATAGGACAGCGACTTGAAACTCTAATCACTAACAAGGGTCAGCGTCTTGAAACTCTAATCACCAAGAAAGGTCAGCGTCTTGAAACTCTAATCACTTACAAAGGTCAGCGACTTGAAACTCGAAGCACCAACAAAGATCAGCGTCTTGAAACTCGAAGCACCAACAAAGATCAGCGTCTTGAAATTCTAACATTTTACTTTTAATTCTAACTAATCACCCTTCACCTGTTTCTTTGATGAAATGTTTCACAAAACTTATGTAAATTTGTGTTTTGCGAAGTGTTAAACTGAGAGACAATCGTATAATTAGTTTAAATCTATTTGAGTTTGATTTCCCCGTTGTTCATTTGATTCATGTTGTCTCTAAAGAGTCGCTCGTGCCATCAATACTTTGAAAAAAATCATTTGCACGTTGCTGCACGTTACTGGCATTTCGAAAACGACCACATCAAATAGAACTCGAAACGTAAACACAAATTCCTTGATTCTTTTGAAGAATAAAAATAATTTTCCTTTGACATATTAATGGTCGTCATTGTTTTCAAACAAAGTATGCTTCACTTTTTTAATAATTGAATGAAAATTTTAGAAAACTAAATGTTGTACTTTTGTTTGTCTCTTGTTGATTACTCTATCGACAAACTGTGGTGAGTCGATCAAACTCCGACTTGATATTTATAAACCTTCACAGTTAATGATAAAACAAAACACAAACGTGATAATAGGAAACATTTATTAAATGTTTGGGAATCCTCAAAATAAAACATAATTTAATGATAAAAGAAAACACAAACGTCATAACAGGAAACATTTATTAAATGTTTGGGAATCCTCACAATAAAACATAATAATAAAACAAAGCACAAACGTGATAACATGAAACATTTATTAAATGTTTGGGAATCCTCACAATAAAATTGAATAATAAAACAAAGCACAAACGTGGTAACAGGAAACATTTATTAAATGTTTGGGAATCCTCACAATAAAACATAATTTAATGATAAAAGAAAACACAAACGTCATAACAGGAAACATTTATTAAATGTTTGGGAATCCTCACAATAAGATATAATAATAAAACAAAGCACAAACGTGGTAACAGGAAACATTTATTAAATGTTTGGGAATCATCAAAATAAAACATAACTTAATGATAAAACAAAGCACAAGTGTGAAAACAGGAAACCTTTATTAAATGTTTGGCAATCCTCACAATAAAACATAACTTAATGATAAAACAAAGCACAAGTGTGAAAACAAGAAACATTTATTAAATGTGTGGAATTCTCACAATTTCATCATCAGTAACGTGGGATAGAAAACAAGCAAACAATATTTGTAATTACAACAGAATAATTACAACACACAAGAATAAAGAACTTGAATATATAATTATAAGTTGAGGAAACGAAAATGTGGCACAACTGAAATAGTCAAATGAAATGGAGGTTAAATATAGTGAATACTGTGTAATATTTAATGATGAAGCAGAGTTTTTATGTACAACGTTTCTTTACCTTTAGGTCACGTAGCGGCCTTTACTAACCTACAAGACATAGGTTTTTCTGTAGGATTTCTGCATCAATAGAGTTCTCAAGTGAAAGTACAAACACATTGTTGATGGTTCACTTTAAGTTTTATTTAACCATCTCATAAGTGTAGATACCAGAAGAAGTTGTGTTGAAAAGTTATATTTAGCCTATTTTCAAATGGGGTATTCTGACTTTCAATATGATGTACAGCCAATAAAATCACTTTTAGCAGCGACTTGTTGCTGTTTCCCAATAGCTTTGATGTGGTAATTAATCAACACAGGCAGGAGCCACAGTTTTTGTCAACAAACTCCTACTAACGTCACGCGCTTCCTGGCGCTAACATCGTAAGGTTTCAGTTTTGACGTCTTTTCAATGTCAGAGTAAGAAGTATTACTTTTAATTGTCTCACTAGCACGAGGGTTGATTACATTTGAGACAATATTTGAAATGTTAGACCCTCTTCCAGCAGAGTGGTTCTGTTTTAATTCAAATAAGTATTCTCGTCAGTATTAAATCTCTACAGGATAGCACTAGAATCTCTGCAGGATAGCACAAGTTTAGTGGAGTTCTTTACTGGTATACAGATATTTCCTTAAATCTCTAAATGATAGTACTAGTTTAGTGGAGTTCTTTACTGGTATTCAGATAGTTCCTTAAATCTCTAAAGGATAGTACTAGTTTAGTGGAGTTCTTTACTGGTATACAGATAGTTCCTTAAATCTCTAAAGGATAGTACTAGTTTAGTGGAGTTCTTTACTGGTATACAGATAGTTCCTTAAATCTCTACAGGAGTTTAGTGGAGTTCTTTACTGGTATACAGATATTTCTATAAAGGTATAAGATATTATATCTTATTTATTAATAAGATATAATAATAAAACAAAGCACAAACGTGGTAACATGAAACATTTATTAAATGTTTGGGAATCCTCACAATAAAACAAAATAATAAAACAAAGAACAAACGAGATAACAGGAAACATTTATTAAATGTTTGGGAATCATCAAAATAAAACATAACTTAATGATAAAACAAAGCACAAGTGTGAAAACAGGAAACCTTTATTAAATGTTTGGCAATCCTCACAATAAAACATAACTTAATGATAAAACAAAGCACAAGTGTGAAAACAAGAAACATTTATTAAATGTGTGGGAATTCTCACAATTTCATCATCAGTAACGTGGGATAAAAAACAAGCAAACAATATTTGTAATTACAACAGAATAATTACAACACACAAGAATAAAGAACTTGAATATATAATTATAAGTTGAGGAAACGAAAATGTGGCACAACTGAAATAGTCAAATGAAATGGAGGTTAAATATAGTGAATACTGTGTAATATTTAATGATGAAGCAGAGTTTTTATGTACAACGTTTCTTTACCTTTAGGTCACGTAGCGGCCTTTACTAACCTACAAGACATAGGTTTTTCTGTAGGATTTCTGCATCAATAGAGTTCTCAAGTAAAAGTACAAACACATTGTTGATGGTTCACTTTTAAGTTTTATTTAACCATCTCATAGGTGTAGATACCAGAAGAAGTTGTGTTGAAAAGTTATATTTAGCCTATTTTCAAATGGGGTATTCTGACTTTCAATATGATGTACAGTCAATAAAATCACTTTTAGCAGCGACTTGTTGCTGTTTCCCAATAGCTTTGATGTGGTAATTAATCAACACAGGCAGGAGCCACAGTTTTGTCAACAAACTCCTACTAACGTCACGCGCTTCCTGGCGCTAACATCGTAAGGTTTCAGTTTTGACGTCTTTTCAATGTCAGAGTAAGAAGTATTACTTTTAATTGTCTCACTAGCACGAGGGTTGATTACATTTGAGACAATATTTGAAATGTTAGACCCTCTTCCAGCAGAATGGTTCTGTTTTAATTCAAATAAGTATTCTCGTCAGTATTAAATTTCTACAGGATAGCACTAGAATCTCTGCAGGATAGCACAAGTTTAGTGGAGTTCTTTACTGGTATACAGATATTTCCTTAAATCTCTAAAGGATAGTACTAGTTTAGTGGAGTTCTTTACTGGTATTCAGATAGTTCCTTAAATCTCTAAAGGATAGTACTAGTTTAGTGGAGTTCTTTACTGGTATACAGATAGTTCCTTAAATCTCTAAAGGACAGTACTAGTTTAGTGGAGTTCTTTACTGGTATACAGATATTTCCTTAAATCTCTACAGGATAGTACTAGTTTAGTGGAGTTCTTTACTGGTATACAGATATTTCCTTAAATCTCTACAGGATAGTACTAGTTTAGTGGAGTTCTTTACTGGTATACAGATATTTCCTTAAATCCCTACAGGAGTTTAGTGGAGTTCTTTACTCGCATACGGATATTTCCTAATCTTTACGAAGTGTATGTATTGTTTACAAATCTGGGGTTTGAGGCTGAGTGTAACCATGTAGCTGGATTATACGGACTGTGAACCTCATGGTTAATGATTCACCGTACAAACAAACATGTTCACACTTTACGCCCATGAGTGCACTATACAAGTGTCGGTCCAATCCAAATATTTTGTCAAACAAAATTACAGTAGCCTAAGATTTGGTGGCGAGTGTTGCTTTCTCTCCTGTCTATCAGGTCAAAAATTAAAGAGTGCTATACGTAGGTAACCCTTTTTGTAACCTTGCATGAAAATACGAGACAAAATGTAGTTCGCAAACTGTGTTTCATAAAGTTTCAAGCAAAACATTTTACTCTTAAATATACAGAAGTGACAAGTATTGTTACTGATATCTAAAGAATTACCCTAATTTGGTTCAAATTTATTAAGTTTCAATCTCCTCAGTGTGGGTTTCTTAAAGAGTTAAGAATGAAGTCTCCATGAGAAATCTCAGACTAATTTAAATTTCGTTAATAAATATAATACTGCCAGCAGCTGAACAGTAAATATAAGGGCTTAAAAATGCTAAATTTCAGGGTTCACTCCTGTGGAAATACAATGAGGATGGACCATTGTGAATCTCTATGCTTAAAGTAAGTAAACAATGTTATTTTATAGATTGTTCTTCTGAAGCAGACTACTACAGTTATAAATGTCTCGTTATTGTAGACATTTGGTGACGTCACTTACAGTAGACTTACAAACTTAACCCGACCTAAGAATTGGTCATCAGTTTTAATATCTTACCAAATAGGTGTCATTTCCCCCGGTGACACTAATCCCCAGTTCATTGTTGTCTTTCTTGAAGACAATAGTTGTATCTACAAAATCCTCAATAGTGGTGACAGCTGGATGTTGAGAAAAAAATACAAATGTTGTTATTGTTCATGGAAAATGAAAAAAAAAATTATACAGTTTCATAAAACTGAAACTAAAAGAAAACTGCAACAAATTTAACTATGAATAACTGTAAATTATCTAGAGTTCGAAACGTGAAGTACATACAAACTGTAAATTATCTAGAGTTTGGAACGTGAAGTACATACAAACTGTAAATTATCTAGAGTTCGAAACGTGAATTACACCTTTTTTATTTCATTACTTTGACTTTCAAAACACGTTAGCGAAACACTGTAGTATCAATCTTTTATTAGAGATTTAATTTCCTATTATTGTAATAAACATGGACGTTTTTAAATAACAGGATATTTAATACTTTTATGTGAGATAACCTTGAGGTTTTATTTATCCCCATACATGTAGTGTTGATCAGAACTTTTAAAATATCTTGAATCAGACTAAACATGCGACAAAGTACGAAAACACTTGAAACTATCACTATCACAAATATACTAAGTACCCTTACCATTTATGACGCGAGGTTACTTTCATAACTATAGTTAAGGTTTCTGGTTATTATTGCTATTTGTAAGTGACACACTTTAATGACTGTTACCAAAGCCTTAAAACTCTCTTAACAATAGTTATCGTTTATTTCTTACTATGTGATATTTAAATATTTATCTCAAAATTTTCTTCACGCACCACAATGACCCACAATACTGGAACCACATCAGGTCCTCTAAAACTTGATTCGTGGACTGTATTATTAAACATTGCATACTAAAGAAAACTCTATTTAAGGAATAATGTATTCATCAAGAAACACATTTTCAGCCTGACTTACGCGGCCATCATCTGAAAAATCACAGGAGTTACTGGTCTACAGTGTTTTTCAAAGCAAAAACTATTTAAATGGCAAAACTGTAATTTGATAACCCCCAAACCAAATTCGTTCTAGTATTTATTGCAACTATAAAACTTATACAAGCCAAGTAATATTGGCAATAAAAACTTACTGAATTCTAGTTTTACATAATATGAAGTTTCATAAAGCAACTTTGTTCTTCAGTTATACAGAACAGACTTCATTACAGAATGAAATGCACAATCTTTTGTTCCACATTACTTAATACTTCGACTGACCATGTATCACTTCTCTCAAGCCAACACCATTTGCCACTGATGGCTTCTTCCAAATGTGATCGAACTTCCACGTTTCTAACCTAACGAGTCTTTTTCTGTCCATTAGCTCTCAGGGAACGAAACTGTAGTTCTAACAAACACAAATTTTGTTGCTCAAAATGTTGGTGCTTACACTCTTATCGTTGTAATTTTACAAAAAATGAAGCATTACGCTCTGTTATTCACGTAAAAGCGTGAATTTATAAAACAAAGAAAATCGTATTTGAATGTAAAAATAAAAGAAAACCTGTTAAAACAGTAGTTTAAATTAAGGTAATGTAATGATAACTAGAAAATCTTATGAACTTACTTTCAGAAGACATTGGTATTTCAAAATACATACATTCATAATTCAGCTTACATGTATGAAGTATGGCTTTTTAAAATTATAGCTTTAATAGTACATACTTCTAACATGCGATTGAAATCACTTTATCTGACAATGGACGAGAACTTTAAAAGTGTGAAATCACATTTATTTTCAGAGTTAACATTTGATTCTATGACCACCTGCCTCTTCCTAAGCTTAACTATCGATAACTTATTGCACCCTTGTAGATCTTCACTTTTCTCTTTAGAACGCCCTCCAGTGGTTTAACGGTAATTTTGCAGAATTTCCATACTAAAGAAGTCGGATTTTGATACCTATGTTGGGCATATCATAAATATCCCATTGCACAGTCTTGTGCTTAAAAATAAACAAACCTAATCTCCAGATAATTTTTTCTCACGTCTCTGTGAAACCAGTTTCTAGCCCTTCAATATTTTTTATACGTTATCTAAATTTTCTGATAAACTTACTGGATTCGTTACCAAAGGTCAAACAGAGTGTAACCTCTTCAATGGTTTTATTAATTCCTACAAGGCCAGCAAACTTCGCATTAAAGTTTTGACTTTGGCAATTACACCCTTCTGCAAATTAATTGAAACAAGACAGAAAATTACGATTTTTCAATTTTTTGCATTTTATTTCTGAGAATCCAAAAAGTACTCACAAATTAATACATGATATGACAGCCTTTATTTTTCAGAAGATCATTAATCCGCTTTGTCATTGAATCCATGAGTTGACTGTAATCTTTACTAAATTTTGGATCGCGGTACTACACCTCAATTAGCTTATCTTTCGTAGTATAGTCTTTTCCCCGAAGTCTTTCTTTACAAATCGCTCAAAGATTTTCAATAGGATTTAAGTCCGAAGAGTTTCCAAGCCAGTCCAGCACCTTTATTCGCGTTTTAGTCATAAAATTCTTCACAAGTTTCGATGTGTGGCACGGAGCCAAATCTTGCTGAAAAATGCCAGATCCATCTGGAAATCTCTTTTTCAATTCTGGAACGACTCTTCTCTGCAAAACTTCGATGTACTGTGGTTCTCGCCTCATACCTTCTACGACATGTAAGCCTCCGACGCAATAGCAGCTGAAAAAGCCCCAAAACATCTTCTTCAAGGGATGTTTTACGAACTGATTGATGTGATATTCCCGAAGTTTCTCACCTGGAGATCTGCAAACATGCAGACTTCTTTGACCCTGTACGAAAAAATGAGTTTACTCACTGAATAACACCTTCCTCCATTGTTCTTGCGTCCAGTTCTTGTATTTCAGACCCCATTCATACCGTTTTTCTTCATTGAGTTGGTAAGAAGTTGTTTAATAACTGATAAACTTACTTCTTATACCAAAGTATAAATTTCATCATATATCCCAAAAATAAATCGACCGTACTGCAAAACACAGCTAATGACGCCGTTTGTGTGAAAAAATTACTACTGAAGGAAATCAGCGAGGCTACAAAGGCCGCCATGCTAAAAATATATAGAAATATATAGTTATGCAATCTGTCTCTATATATGTACATACAAATATATAGTTATGCAATCTGTCTCTATATATATACATACAAATATATAGTTATGCAATCTGTCTCTACATATGTACATACAAATATATAGTTATGCAATCTGTCTCTATATATGTACATACAAATATATAGTTATGCAATCTGTCTCTCTATATATGTACATACAAATATATAGTTATGCAATCTGTCTCTATATATGTACATACAAATATATAGTTATGCAATCTGTCTCTATATATGTACATACAAATATATAGTTATGCAATCTGTCTCTATATATATACATACAAATATATAGTTATGCAATCTGTCTCTATATATATACATACAAATATATAGTTATGCAATCTGTCTCTATATATATACATACAAATATATAGTTATGCAATCTGTCTCTATATATACATACAAATATATAGTTATGCAATCTGTCTCTCTCCACATATACATACAAATATATAGTTATGCAATCTGTCTCTACATATGTACATACAAATATATAGTTATGCAATCTGTCTCTACATATGTACATACAAATATATAGTTATGCCATCTGTCTCTATATATATACATACAAATATATAGTTATGCAATCTCTCTATATATATACACACAAATTTATAGTTATGCCATCTGTCTCTCTATATATACATACAAATATATAGTTATGCAATCTCTCTATATATACATACAAATATAGTTATGCAATCTGTCTCTATATATATACATACACATATATAGTTATGCAATCTGTCTCTATATATATACATACAAATATATAGTTATGCAATCTGTCTCTATATATACATACAAATATATAGTTATGCAATCTGTCTCTATATATATACATACAAATATATAGTTATGCAATCTCTCTCTATATATACATACAAATATATAGTTATGCAATCTGTCTATATATATACATACAAATATATAGTTATGCAATCTGTCTCTATATATATACATACAAATATATAGTTATGCAATCTGTCTATATATATATACATACAAATATATATTTGTCTCTATATATGTACTGTTACCTAGGTGAATCAGTTGTTGTTAGTTAAGCACAAAGCTGTACAATGGGCGATCTGTGTTATGCCAACAACTGGTATCAAAACCCGGTTCCTAGCGTTGTAAGTTCTTGAACATACCGCTGTGCTATTGTGGGGACTAGTGAATGAGATCTGATGTGTACCAGATAAGAGAGAGGGAAACTGTTTTTTAATAACTAAAACTCATTAAAACTTCCATATTTAGGTAAACTCTCCTAAATTACTAGTTCAGATGTAAACAACTGTTACATTTCTTGAGAAGTTGGTTGGCTGATTGTGTGGTGGTTATGGTTAACAACAGTTTGAGGTTTCGTGGTGTTCACCTCTTTGTTCACATCACTTTCATTTGTTGTTACTTTACTTTAAGTTTTAGATATCAGGTATTTCTATTAGCGTGACTTTCTGAGCGAGACAAGAATTTAACACAAGCAATACAATTAGCCAAACGATACAACTTAGTAATAACGCGCGAAGTCAATAAAGTTTCTTTGTTTTTGAATTTTGCGCAAAGCTACACGAGGGCAACCTGCGTTAGCCGTCCCGAATTTAGCAGTGTAAAACTAGAGGGTAGGCAGTTTGTCATCACCACCCACCGCAACTCTTAAACTACTCTTTTACCAACGAATAGTGGGATTGATCGTCACGTTATAACATCATTTTGAGTGAAAGAGCGAGCATGTTTAGTACGATGAGGATTTGAACCTGTGACCCTCATACAAGTCGAGCGCCCTAACCATCTGGCTATGACGGCCACAAGTGAATAAAGACAAATAGATGTTGTTGTGTTTTTAATCTATAATTGGATATCAACCCTTGTTATGTTTAGAAGCCAATACGGGAAACAAATACAAGTTTGTCGCTATTATCAGAAATAATTACCAAGTGGTTTATAATTCAGTTTTTAGTTGGTAATATGTTGCCTTAACAGAACAGTAAATGAAACTGGAATGTTTTTGATAAAATTACATTTCAAAGTCACCAATGATTTCACATTATTCATACTGTATCGTACTATTACATGTAACTATTGAGAACAAATAACAGGGGTAAGCCAGCCACTAGGATTCTTGGTTGGTGGTTGTATTGGTCTCTATGGTGAAAGTAAGTTGTGATTTTCGGTTGATTTTTAAGAAGTACCTTGATTAAATAACACATAACCTTATGAAGTAGCATTTAACTCTAAAATAACAGCTTGACCGACCACTTTACAGCTGTATTACTTTTGTGGTGTTTAATATAACACATGACCTTATGAAGTAGCATTTAACTCTAAAATAACAGCTTGACCGACCACTTTACAGCTGTATTACTTTTGTGGTGTTTAATATAACACATGACCTTATGAAGTAGCATTTAACTCTAAAATAACAGCTTGACTGACCACTTTACAGCTGTATTACTTTTGTGGTGTTTAATATAACACATGACCTTATGAAGTAGCATTTAACACTAAAATAACAGCTTGACCGACCACTTTACAGCTGTATTACTTTTGTGGTGTTTAATATAACACATGACCTTATGAAGTAGTACTTAACACTAAAATAACAGCTTGACCGACCACTTTACAGCTGTATTACTTTGGTGGTGTTTAATATAACACATAACCTTACGAAGTAGTACTTAACACTAAAATAACAGCTTTATTTTACAGATACATTACTTCACCAAGCTGTATGTGACATGGATTAACGTTTTTTGATGAATCGTTTTAATATATAGATATTTCGTAAAAGGAATTGTTGATTTTCTAGGTGAACAGCACAAAGAACCTATTATAACAGTGTGATAGACTCTCACAGTTATTTACGTTGTTTTCATCCAATTACATAGTAGTCCAGTTATACATAACAACAGTTACA
>NW_027467782.1:44739089-44803224 GCF_004210375.1 Tachypleus tridentatus | reverse complement strand
GGAAAATATGTTACAGGTTCAAATGCTGTTTGTGAAGTTAGGTCTACCAGTGATCACAGTCTACAGCAAATCCTACAAAAGAAATGAACTGATCTGTTACTTACATGACATTTACAACATGTTAATATTTTCCTACATTGTACTTTTGAAAGATTCTTATCTCTTCTCACACTTCCCATCTTTCTATGTTTGTTTGTTTTTGTGTGCCTAATCTTGATTTGAAAATTAGATTATACTGCACAGAAAGAACCAGCTGTATCAATCAAGGACGTGTTGAATCCCTCTTGATGGAGGATTTTCACATTTTCATGCATGCTGTCAAGCAGCAGTCTTGTGTAAAAATATGTGAAGGCAGGTGAGTATATCAAGGCTAGCAAGGAGTAAATATTTGTGCAACAGAGGGCAGTACAAGTAAAAAAAAATGTAAGAGGTAAGAAAAGATCAATGATTGAACATGTTATAACAATATCATAAGATCTCAGGTAAGATATTATATCTGAAAAGAACCAATGATAGAACATGTTATAACAATATAATAAGATCTCAGGTAAGATATCTGAAAAGAACCAATGATAGAACATGTTATAACAATAAGATCTATCTTTGATATAACATACATGCATTTTAGCAGAATATAGTATCAATTTTAAGTATTGCTGCTGTAGTTCTGTTTTATGTCAAGAATATATGGCATTAATTAAATTAATATATTCAAAATATAGCAATACATATTAAACCAAATAAAATAAAACATTTGACAGTACCCAGCCATATTGGCCAGTTGATACAGCATGAAGTGAGGATGGGTTATGAAGAAACAATGTAACGATACTACCTCATTAAATTAACTTTAAATAGGCTTTAAAAGGAAGAAAAATATATATCTGACAGAAAGACTCAACTATCTGCACCAAACATCCATAAAAGTTAAAATTAAAGTAAATTTAGTAAAATTCATAAAGGAAATTAAGGTAAAACAAAACAAAGTTATTTACATTTAGTCTAAAACATTAAAAGAAAACTACAGTTATAGAAGTCATAAGAACTTTCTGCAGAATAACTGTAATTATCATAACCTGCTAGGAAGACTAACAGGAAAGTAAAGAAACCACCTAAAGTTGGCCTTTCCAGTTCTGGTTCTGAGTCATTTGATGTTATGGCCATTTTCAAAAAAATAAAGTAATAAAAGTTTTAAAAGACATGCAGCAAAATTTTAATAATAACTCACCAGGATGACTAACGGGTAATTCAAATAACAACGATAGTCACCTGAAGTTGGTTTCCAGTCCTGGTGTCGAGTTATTTAACGTTACAGCCAGTTTCTAATTTCAAATCGAACTAATTGTTTGGATTCTTAAAATGGAACTACATTAAAAGGTTGAATGTAGAAATTAAAACTCTTAAATGGCATTAAAATATTAATGGTCACTAAAAACTAAAAACTTTACCAAGATGGACAGTGTCATCATCACCAATAACTAACGTCATGGATAAACATGTTTAAAATGGTGCTGTTGTTGAGAGTTGTAACAATAGCAAGATAGTAAAATGTGGCTTATTGTGATCTGAGTGTTACACAGACTACACACTGGTGCATCAGTTCCAGATAAATGATTAGTTAAAACTGTAGCCAATGCGTAGTCTAGTTAGAACAACTTCCTCTTTCCAATCCTTATGGAAGCAAGACGGCCAAAGTTCAATATAGGGTTTTATTTGGAAAGCTTGTTTTCACATTGCTCACTTCAAGTCGACTACCAGCTGGCATGGAGCAGAGCCTTGAATACAGGACCATAGTCCATGTATGGAACAGGCACATTGGTGACAGTGCCAGAGCAAGTAGATTTAGCTGTGGTGTTGGCGAGCATGTTCCTGCTAACACCAACACGTGGCTTGAAATTCAGAAAAAACTGGACAGAAGTAGATGTTAAGAGAAATGGGCCAGTTGGTTTTGAATATTGGCAAGAACAGGGTGTGAACCAACGTGAAGCATTCCAGGGCCAGTAGAGAACTAACCGAGTCAGTAAAATAGTGAAGTTGGAGTACTGCTTAGCTTTAATATGATCCAGGACAAGAGAAATGGCATACAGTTCAGCAGTGAACACAGAAGCTGCAGGGGAGATTCTGCGTGCAACCACCGAACCACAACAAACCATGGCAGAGCCCACAGAGTCAGCTGATTTTGAATCATCTGTATAAATGGCAATAGAAACACTAGATATTCGGCAAAGCTTTTACCTAGAGTATAAGCGATACTCAGGTATCAGCTACTTCCTGGTCATCAGAGAGTAAGATTGAGAGGGAACAAAATTATATTGCCCACTGACCTTTCAAATCTTGTCCCATTTGACTTTGGAACTGGTGGTAGAAGATATGCTGGTTGTGAACTTAATTCAAGATTCCTTCTGGCTTTGATGTCTTACCACCAAGCATGTGCATGGATCCGCTGGAAAACGATGTGGTGTGGAGTGTGGTGATACCAACGAAAAGTATCCCAGGCCCATTTTTTGAGTCATGGACAAGTATATAGTGGAAAACGTGTCAAGGTTTTAAGAATACATTGAGCAGCTGCTTGTATAATACAGTGGCTGCTGCCACACAGATCGTCTATTGATGGCTTACACACAAGGGCAGTTCTGCGAGAGCAGTGAAAGAGAGGCCAGTTTGTCTGATCCAGCTTCCACCGGGGCACGTGGGTTGGGTGGCATTGACCACAGTCAGTCTCTCTCATAATTATAGGAAAATGATCACTGCCTCATAAATTATTATCAACCCTCCATGAAAAAAGGGAGAAAAAAATAAAGGGGAGCAAACTGAGAGATCAGTAGCAGTAAAAAACTGACTAGGTGGATGAAAATAAGTAGAAGAACCAGTATTGAAAGAGAGAGGTTGTGATCAGAGAGCATATGCTCTACAGAGGGACCCCTCCTATCAATATCCTCAGAGGGATGATGTCCATTAAAGTCCCCAGGATTAAAAGGAGAGACAGCAACTGTTCAATGTGAGTACCAAGGTCTGATTGATCATATGTCTCTCCAGGTGACAGAAGGAGAGAACAAACAGTAATGGTATGACCCAAGGAAACACGGATAGCTACGGGCTTCAAGGGTGTGTCAAGTGGTAAAGACAGAGTGGATACATGCTGATCACCCAAAATTGCCACCCTTCCATGCACTTATCCATCACACAGCCTGTCATTTCTGTACAAAGAACACTGCCAAAAGGTGACTGTATCAGCAGGTTTCAGAAATGTTTCCTGTAAGGGAAGACATACAAGATGGTAGGAAACAATCAGTGTTTTGATGCCATCCAGATTAGAACATAAACCTTGACAGTTCCGTTGTATCAAGGTGACCATTTTTAATTACGTGTCGGCAAATTGGGTAGAGAATCCTTCTGTTTATGACCACATCTTTTTTCCTTACTGCCCTTATTTGAGGGAGGTCTTTGCTGTTCGAAGGGGATTCTAGTGACTGAAGATGCAAGTGAATGATTGTTTTGCACCTTGAGATGGGAGAAGAAGATGTATCTGAGGAAATGCCTGTACCCGGAACTAAGGGATGTGGATCTTGGGGTTTGGTGGAATGTATGTTAAGGGACAGAGATGGGTGTTGAAGTTGACCCATCAACTTTTTTAGCAATGGAGGTCAAAAGGCTTTTCACTTGTTTTGAGAACAATTCTTTTGGAGGCACAGAGAGATATGTATGCACTCTCACTGTAGTTGTGGAACGAAGTGCAGCAGCATATGTCCACGATAAAGTGGTGGAGCAATTTTCGAGCCTCAGGATAACTAATGTTATGAATCATTTTCAAAAGCTGCACATTTTTATCTTCCAACCATTTAAGGCAAGAATGAAAGTAGGACGGGTGAGAGCCATTGCATTTGATGCAGTGAGGATCCATTTCACACTCATAGGCATCATGGTCCTTGCCACAACAATGAGCACATGTCAGGGAACAACAACATGACATCTTTGAATGACTGAACTTTTGACACTAGAAACATTGAAGAGGGTTTGAATGTGTGACCATACCCTACAATTAAAATAACCTGCCTTAATGGTGGCAGGTGGTCATAGTGATGCAAATGTCAGAACAAGGATACTGGTTGGCATTGTAATTCCATCTTTGCGACTGGAGATACGCCTCACTGCAGAAACTCCTTGAGTGGAGAAACCAATGAGAATCTCTGACTCGGGATATTCTTCAAATCCCTCTCAACAATAACTCCTCTGATATCGATCAAATCCCTCTCAACAATAACTCCTCATGATGAATTCAAATTAGCATGAGGTGTAACCTCAATAGGTATATCCCCAATTGCCTTTGAATTCAAGAGCAGTTCACTGTGTTAAAATGTGAATGTTTCCACCAATATGCCACCAGATCTTTACTGACTTTGGAGGCCAGCAAGTCTCTCCAGTCCCTTCTGAATAAAAAGTGGACATTTGCCCTAAAGATTTGTTTGAAAGATGTTGTGTGGTACAGATGTTGAAGATTGCTGCTCAGAAACTTCAAGACAGTTATTTACCTGTAGACTGTTTTGATTTAAATTTTATTTGGAAAATTCATAATAAAAAAGGGAAATTTTAGTGCCAACTGACCCCACCCACCGTGAAGACCTACGAGGGGATGCATTAAAATGTGAAACAAGAACACTGCAGCAATGCCAGGGTTTCATGAGCACTATACCCAAACACCAGCATCAGATACAACATCCACAATGCCTGTTTAGAACATCCAACACTGGTACTTGGTTGACCCTAACCCAAGTGCACCACTCCAAAGGCAGCCACCTTCAGAATTCAAAACCATAGTGGTGTGTTGGGGTTGGACCCCTCAACCACCAGGATCATCTCCTCCCCTTCACAGGTTGCCACACATGGGTGGATGTTCAGATCCAAGAGGAGGTAAACTGAAAGAACAGAATCTTCCCTAGGAGGTCCCCTCACCACATACTGACAGACAGAATGGCAAAAACATTATAAACACAGCACTAGGTAATAATAATAATAAAGTTAAAGTCCGTAGACACATGACATAACACAAACACAGTACTGCATAATAACACCTTAATAGCTAGAATTTCATAGAAATTTGATACTACATAAACATAGCACTAGATAATAATATCTTAATGGTTAGAAGTCCATAGAACCATGACGTAACATAAAACACAGCAATCAATATTAACATCCTTTATCCATGACCTATGACAATTACGGTCAGTATTATTTAGTGATAATCTGAAAAGTATAGCTATTTATGACCAAGACAAATACATTTTGTATAAATAAATTAGAACTGCACATGACCAAGGCAAAAACATTCTGTACAAATAAAGTAGAACTGACATGACCAAGACAAATATTTTGTATAAATAAAGTCCATGACTGGCAGTCCATTACAATATAGTATTACCAGCTGATAAGTGCCTATATGATCTTATGAAACACCCTATTTCTACATAGCCTGTTGCAACTAGTAGTAACAATCATACAATTGAATGCTAGTGTGGAATTGGACTGACAGAATCACAGCTGTTTGGGTAACATTTGTCACAAAGTGGAATCCAATGAAAGTAAGATGTTAGGGATCCTGGGAAATAGAGACAAATCTGTAACTAAAGTATGCCTTCTCCTCATAAACCAGCAGATGTGGTTAAAATGGCCAAGGGACAGGAAGTACTCTAAAGAAAGCTGTCTGAGCATGTAAAGAATGTGAGAGAAAAGCATTGGTAGAAGTCATAATACTGGCCCATAAAACGTCCTCCAGTGGATAAATGGAATGGGCAGAAAAAGCAAATGTGTTGAAATTGGTGAGATGTAACTTAGAAGATACCTCATGTGTAAAAACCAAAAGTATGTAAAATGTACATTTCAGAACCATCTTCTATGAGAATGGGAAAAATTGAGGAAAAGTGAAGGATCCCATTGGAAATACGGTCAAGATGATCACCACAAAAGGAGGTAAAGTGGGTCAAATAACACTTCCAGGCCTGACAGACCAAACCAAATTATCAGATTAAAACTGATTGCAAAGGTGAAAAATACATGGAAAAAGAACCCTTTCCTAGCACCCAGAAATATAGTAGGAAAGAACCTATAAGGATATAAGAGGATCTAAATGGAGAGAAAGTTCTACAAACATGTTAACAACTCCAACTTTTGACATCAACATAGCAGCAGCAAAAATATAGTTCCAACAGGAAGTGGAAAACCAAGAAATGTAAACAGACAAGAAAGATATATAGTCTATCTCTCCTATCACATAATAAAACAGTAAATCTCACAGCCCAAACCAGAAAACATTCAGGAAATAGGAGAAATTAAATAGTCCCCCCTTCCACATACATGGTAGAAGTACACTCAAGGGGGGAGAAGGAAAGTCCCAACATTCTCACAAATCCAAATGATTCATGGAAGAAAATGAGTCAGATCCATGTTGGGCTCTTGAGTAACCTATATAATAAAGTCAGAAAACAAAATCCAACTTCCACCCAGCCTCAACAAAAATACACAACTTCAGAAGCCTAGGAGGTGTTTCCATCTCTCAGTGGATAAAAACATAAACAGCTCCAACTAAAATTGTCCCCACCACAGAGAGACACTAAACAACAAAGGTATGAGAGGTCTAATTAGCCACCATGCTGACAAGAGTAATAAAAGAATTCATACCCACAAATATCATATCTAATACAGTTTTTTATATATATGTTGATTATAATTACACTGAAATCTACAAGGCATAACAAAATTCACAAACCATAACTTCAACATAGAAAATCACGATCTATGCTTTGTCAAGGAAAAGTGATTACACTATTTAACTAAGGTACTTTTTACAATACTTGGATAGATGGCACATTGATAAGGGTGGAGAAAATTGGAACTCAGATGTTGCCAAAGACATTGAAGTGGGTCAATGTTTAGATAATCATAGCATATGTTGAAGAATAGCTATATTGTCAGCAGATGGTAAGGATGTTTAGAAAGAATAACTGCATCTGCAAGAAAGAGACAAAAGTGCATCATCATTTCTATCTTTGTACAAGGCTTTAATGAGTAAAATATGTAGTATATAGCAGTGTATAAAAATGTTCAGACAAATAAAAGAAACTGACCCAATTCCACTTTTTCACATCATTAATCAAATAAACCCTTATGAAGATGGATGTGTCTGAGGATCACATTAGGCATATAATGCTTTAAGAATTTATAAAGGCAATAGCAGAAACTACATTAAACATGGTAAAATACAGTATGGTTAACATTCATGAAACTTATTTAGATTTAACTTAGTTCTTAAATCTATATATGAATGTTGGCAACCAGTATTTGATGGTGATTTCTTTGATAATTTGCAACTCCTGGATGTTAATCTTGAGAGCAATTTATGTATTATTTGCATCTTTAAAAACATATTGGTTAACCAACTCTTTTAAGACCAGGAATTTTATATTTCTAAAAACCAAGCATTATTATGAATTTACGAAAATACCACGGTTTTATACTTGATTTATTTTATATTTTATTACAGAAAGGCAAAAAACATGTATTAGTTGATTCAGTATTACAAAATCTCTTATGAAAGTAGTCCACAAAGTCCATGGGAGGTTTATTTTTGAAAGACATCCTTTTTGTTAGGATGTGATAATAATGATAATTCAAAGTAGAAGACTGAGAGTTAACCTCCAGGTTAAAATGCACATGAACAAATATTAATAAAACAAATTATCTATTAAAATTATGACTTTTCATGTGCAACAGTCTTGTAATGTTTAGTAAAATCTACCAAGTTTTGTGAATATACACTGAATATATTAGAAGTTGCTAGCATGTAAACTAATGAGTACAAATAGTTATGGGTTTGGCCCAATGGGCCTAGGCAGTTTCAGTAAAGTTCATGAACTACTATAAAAAATTATGAACTGAAACATTTACCATGGAATGATAAAATCTTATATCAATATATATTAAAAGTTACAAGTTTAGATTATAATGCTCCAAGTCAACTACCAGCTGACACAGAGCTGAGCCTTGATTACAGGAACATAGTTCATGTATTGGATAGGCACAGTGGTGATAGTGCCAGAACAGATAGACTTAGCTACGGTATGAACAATCTCATTCCTAATACTAATGTGGCCCAGTATCCAGAAACACTGGATAGAAGTACATGTCAAAGGGAAATGGGACATTCTGTTTTGAATATTGGGGAGAACATGGTGTGAACCAACATGAAGTGATTCCATGACCAGTAGAGCACTGGCAATTTGAGTACTGCTTAGTTTTACAAAACCCAGGGCAAGAAAAATAACATACAGTTCAGCAGTGAACACAAAACTGTAGAGGGATTCTTCGAGCAACCACAGAACCACAACAAACCATGGCAGAGCCCACACAGTCACCTGAGTTTGAACTGTATAAATGGGAATAGAAGAATGGTTCAAAAGATGTTCAGCAAATAGCAGACAGTATTTCCAATCAAGCATGTCTACCTTAAAGAATGGTCATATTTGGGAACTGTAAGAAGCCATGGTGGGATTGGTTGACCAGTGGATACAGCAATGGTATCCAAGGATAAATATGAAAAATTATTTTGATTTTATAACAGTCTATAGCTGCCGTTCAATATACCTCATGCTCGACGACTGATGTGAGAAATGAAAGTCATCGACATAGAGCCCATTTGTAACAGTGAGAGAGAGTTATTCAGTAATGGCATTAATTTTTATACTGAAAAGTGTGAAACATAGAACACAGCTTTGAGGGACTCAAGAGAAAAAATGGAAAAGTGTTAAACCCACACAAACTTGGAATTGCCTGTCCATTAAAAAGTGTTCAATAAAAATGGCAAATGGCCACATAACCCATATATATGGAGGTCTTGCAAAATGCCATACCTCCATGTTGTATCATAAGCCTTCTCAATGTCAAAGAATATTGATACAAGATGTTGTATCAGGTGGTCCATGGTTGAGTGTTGTCAGCAGAACCCACACTGGGTGGGCAAGAGGAGGTTCTTTGATTCAAGGAACTAAACAAGACAAGCACTAATCATCCTCTCTAACATCTTACAGAGACAGCTCGTCAAAGCAATTGGATGGTAGTTTGAAGGAATCTTGGGATCCTTCCAAGGCTTAGAAAAAGGTAGGTGCCAGGCATTAGAAAAACATTTTCCTGCCAGATCCAGTTAAAAACAATTAGAAAAATAGCAAGAGAAGAAGGTGATAGATGGCACAGCATGTCATAGTGTACATCATCTGGTCCAACCAATGTACTGCCAGACCAATGAAGGGCCAGTTTCAGTTCCACCAGTGTAAAGGGACAATTATAGTTATAGAGACAATCACCTCAAAATGAAAGAGATGATTGTTCAGCCCAAGTCTTGATGGCTAAGAAGAAGGAAGAAGAAGTGTTAGATACCTGGCAAAAGCTTTTACCTAGAGTATCAGTGATGCTCTGGGTATAAGTTACTTCTTGGTCATCAGGTGGCAAGATCAAGAAAGGGACAGAATTGTATTGCCCACAGACTTTTCTAATATTGTCCCATATGACTTTGGAACAGATGGTAGAAGATATGCTGGTTCTGAACTTAATCCAAGAATCCTTTTGGCTTTGACGTCTTATCCACCTAGCATGTGCATGGGCCGCTGAAAAGCAATGCAGTTCAAGAGTGTGGGATATCTTCAGAAAGTATCCCAGCCCCATTTTTGAGCCTTCAGTTCCACGTGGCAGGCAGGATTCCACCATAAACGAGGATATAGTGGAAAATGTGTCAAGGTTTTAGGAAAACACTGAGCAGCTGCTTGTATAATACAGATAGTTGCTGCTGCCACACAGTCATCTATTGACGGTTTACAGATGATGACAATATTAAGCTCTGCGAGAGCAGTGAAAGAGGGCTAGTTTGCCTGATCCAGCTTCCATTGGGGCACGCTGATCATGTGGCTTCGACCACAGTCAGTCTCTCTCAAGATTATAGGAAAATCATCACTGCCTCGTGGATTATTGTCAACCTTCCATGAAAAATGGGAGAATAATGAAGGGGAGCAAATTGAGAGAAACAATCATATTAAACATTTTAATGGTTAAAAAAAGGCAAATGACAATCTCATTGTATGTGAACTAATTTTAAAATATGATAATTATTTAACATAATATATTATAACACTTGGAATACACAAACACTTTTGAAAGTCAGAATTCATTTCATCTTCATTTAGAAACTGTGGAAGCAAAAGAGCACATTTATATTAAATCAGTAATTTAGTCTAAACATATTACAAGCTCAATCTGTTTTATAAATAAAATACTATTAGCATGCTGAAATAGTTCCTCAGAGCAGTAAACTTTCAAATTAATACAAAGTAACTCCTTTGATTCTCAACAGAAACAAGAACCATAACTTAAAGTTTTGAAGTACAGGAATAGATCTACAGTTTAAATTCACAAACAGCAAAATAATGTTTTGTTATTTCAGTGATATTGAGAAACAAAAAATGTGTGTGATACAGCATTACATTTTTCTGTTGATGTATACACACCCTGTACCAGTGTGGAATTACAAAGACATGTGGGGTCCCAACTGTTGCACCATAATAAAATGTTTTTTGCAACACTGTTGGGTAAATCCACTTGTCGTACCAAACAGCTTTAAATGTCAAGTCAGATAAATCCATTGATAGCATCCAAAGAGTTTAAAAAAATCCCACTTGCCAGATTATAAAAAGGTTGGATGAGAGAAAGCATAGACTTGCAAACAATCTGTACACTCGTTAAGGTCACTTCACTTTCTCTTACAATCCTGTTCTTATTGTGTAAGAAAGGATAGTATTTATTCAAAAGTATTCAAAGAGCTACTAGGATTACTTCATAAATAGAAGAACTGAATCATGGGGATGGGTTAATCATACAGTCTAAGCTCAGTTGAAGTGCACCTTATAAGTTATATTCAAAATTGAACTAAACTTTATTAACACTTTTCAAACTAAACTTTATTAACTATATGTTAATAAACTGGACATTAGAGCATATTTATAATTAAAAGTTTTATATTATCTGATGTTCATGATTTAATATGCCAGTTATGTAGCTTTGTGCTCAGCAGCAAACAAAGTAACATTTTTATTACTTGGATAAATATAATTTCCAAAAATAGAGAAAGTTGTTATCTCTATTTGCAATTAGTTTATTATTATAGTGGCAATTGATTTAGTTATAGTTTTGATTAGACTGTATAAATCTAATCAATGTAAACACTGCTTGAAAGTAACCAATAACATTTTCCAGTTCTAAACAGTTCTCTCAGTTGTTTAACATGCAAGTGACACTACAATACATACTACAATAATGTGAAGAGGAAACCTTGAAGTCATTTCCACATAGACCACAAATTATTTGTAGACACTAGAGGATTATATTTAATAAACAAACAATATTGTCATCCCAAACTGAGACAAATACCCTAATAATACAATTCTATTTATACATGTATGATGTAACGTAGGTTTTCCATACCTACTGAAAGAAATCCTCTTACTTTGTAAACATAAAATTCAACTTCCAGAAGAAACTCACTTCCTTCCCCAAATCAAATACACAACAGAATGTTTCAAAATTTACAAACAATCACATTTAAATACTTTTTCTCCATAACATTCCTTAATTGTTTCTAGCTTCATGATAAGAACAGAAATAGTTGTTCACATTTGCACAAGATATTGAAAATTTGTTTACTGACTACAAAACTTAGTACCAACAGAGACCAATTCTGATTAATTTTAGTTGACAAGTTGACTTGTTCCCAAAATTCTGCTGTCATCCCATGTCTGAAAGCAATGATGAAAAGACAGTAAAGATCATACTTATGATGGATGTTGTGAAATAGTATGTTTCACCATAAAACCCATTCTTAAATTTTTTAAAATCATAGAGTGTATTTTAATAAGCTAATTAATTTTTTTTGCTCTTACAAAAAAAATAGTAAATGTGTCACAAATTAGCCTTAATATTTGCAGAACAAGTGTCTAATCCTCTATAAAACTCCTCTCCTGTTGATCTTATCAGTGAAAAACATTTTCCAAATTCATGTTCACTCATTAAACCTTTTAAATTAAAGACTTTCTCAAAAGCATCATCTTATCATCACAGTAATCACTCTAGTAGGTCTCAAGTCTTTCCAAACATTTGAGTTTGTTTGATTTTCATTTTATAAAATTTCATACTAACAACTTTAGTTATACAACATGAATGTGCAACCTGTTTCTGTCAGTATTTTTATCACAATCATTGATATGTATTTATGAAACTAAATACATTTAATGAAGTTAAATAGTGCATTAAAAACAGCAAACCTAAACCTCTGACTAATTATACTTGTTTGTTATAACTCAAAAACATGTGAGAAGTTGTGGACTTGAGCACCCACACCTCTCTCTCTAATTTCTAATTCTATATCAATTGCTACTCTTTATTTCTTATGTTAAGACTGGCAAAGAGAGATTAAGACTGATAAATGGTGTATCCCCACTGCAATGTGGGTCCTATTTCTTAGTCACCTCCAAACCTAGGGTACATATTATGATCCCACACTGTAGCTTGTACCCTGGGATATTTTCAGTCAATGCAGAATTTTTTTTATTTAATTTGTTTTCCAGTTATAACAAACTAACACATGCGTCATTTTATGATTACTGATATTCCATTTCTGCCTTTACAAATGCATCATTAATGAAAGAAAAAGGTATAACTTGCAAATGTTTAGGTTTCCCCATTTAAACCCATACAGTTCACCTGAAGTATATAAACAAGCTTTTGATACATATAAATATCACAGGACCCAAAATAAGACACTGATAAACTTAAAGCAAATTATAATGGTTATTCTAATCAAATGATGCATACTTTATACCATACTCTTCTTCCTACGTAATTAAGTTTTATTCACTTCTGGAACTCTTCCAACTAATACAATAATTTAGTTTCATGTAGAATGACACAAAAACATTAAAATGATGAACATCAACAGAGAATGTATAATGTATAAAAACTATAAACCTCACAAACAATATTATAAGTTGGTAAGAATATAAACACTTTATTAATATTGTAAAAACTTCTAAGTGTCAAACATTATTGTACTGTCAGTACAAATATTTAATACTAAATATTAAGCTATTTGTTAAACCTCAAGCATGAAACAAGAACATCATAATTCATGGTTTAATTACAAGTACTCAATTAACAAAATTAAAATCATAAAACATTAGAAAAATGGCCCTGTAAATATCATAATACAATATATGTTATTCATTTACTCAAATTATTGTTAATATAGTTTTCTGGGATTCTTAACTTACGTTCTACTCGTAATGTGAGGGTCGCGGTTTCGAATCCCCGTCGCACCAAATATGTTCGCCCTTTCAGCCGTGGGGGCGTTATAAGGTTATGATCAATAACACTATTCGTTAGTGAAACGTAAGCCCATGAGTTGGCGGTCGATGGTGGTCACTAGTTGCTTTACACTGCTAAAGTAGGGACGACGAGCACTTAGCTCTCGAGTAGCTTAGCGCGAAATTCAAAACAAACAAATTCTTAATTATTACTACATTTTTATCACATTGTTACAACTTCCTTCGCGCTTTATTACTAATAACTTTACAACTAAGATTATAATTAAATCTAAGTCTGGATACAAGAGGCCTACATGTACATAACAAGTTGGTGTGTTACTCAGTTTCTAGAAAGCTACATTTGGCTCGAAATCGAATAAGACATCCAATTTCATTCAGTTTGAATTGGATTCTGAGTCATAATCTATCTTTTCTTCATTGTTTAAGTATCAAATATGTCCGCATAATGAAGATATTCTAGTAATAGCAGATTAATAACATATTACTGTGGTGATTCATTAAAAAAATTAAATAACAAGGTTCAAATGATTAACACTAACTACAAATTTCAATGACTACACTTACAAATTATATCCCAACTTAAGCATGCCGCCTCATCTTCACAACTTTCACCTTTGAATCCGTTTGACCAATGACAGTCAAGTAGCTTTTGTGACGACTCCACATAGACTACATTTTAAAGAAGCATCAAAAACAAATTAATAATTATAGATTTTTTTTTCATTTTCAAACTGTGATACATGCATGTACACACACAAAATTTAAAGTTTCGTTTGTTTCAGAAGGTTTTACGTAAAGTTATTGTTGAATTAAGAACAACGCAATCCGTACTCTACCTCACCAGAAACCCGGATTTTATTCTGGTTGGTCTGCAGACATTCCGCTGAGTTACTGGAGGACGAAAGTTACATTCCCCAGGTGAGGTTCGAACTCACAACCCCGGCATATCCCACAAGTACTATCTTATAAGTACCAATGCGCTAACTAATTGCGCCACTGAGAATTTATACACGCCCTTCTAATCAAATAAGTTTCTACGCATAGGGTATTCGAACCTGCAACCTTTACATTACTAGTCAAGCGCCTTAACTACCTGGCCACATCGAGCCGAGAAACTTTATTTACCACTTAAATGTTCTCAATAACACATACATGAAAATGTTTCGTGTATCCTGGAGCGTTCCTTTAGCTGTTACGGTGGGGACACACGACTCCTATCGTTAGTTATTGTTTATAAAAGAACTTATTACATAATTATGTGTTGTTTGTCAAGTCCAGATTTATATACACCTCTTGAAAATCGAACCTTGTTTACGTTCATTTATAATAGTGTTGGTTTTCAGTGATTTACAGCTACATTATGGCAGGTTACATGATCTAATTCTGTGTAGAATGGGGCATTTCCTAGTGGTGATAATATTTCTTTCTGTAATATGTTCTCACTATGCGCAGAAAGTTGGCATTTTTACATACGTAGATGTATATGCAATATGAAAAAATGACAGATTTTATTGTACAAGAACTCTAAAGTTAGAAAGCGTGTGTGAATACAGCTAAGAAGGAATTAAACATAGGCTTTGTTTTCTACATGGTAACAAACTATGTTGATAATTGACAAGAATACTTTTATGAGAAATTAATTTTGCACTGACTTTTTTCACTTGAAGCGTTTTGAATTTATATTACAAGGTCCATCTAAAAATACGAGTTTATTATATTCAAAGTGACTGTACAGTATCTTGTGTGCTGATGAAGTTGTGTAGGCTCATACATCAAAAAATAATTTTAGTTTTCAGTTTCTCTTTTTAATGTACTCAGCTAAGAAAATTTGTAATTCAATAACATAACTTTAGCTTTACGATATAATATTTATTTTGCATGTAAAGTATATCTATTATAAAGAACAACACAAGCTATAAAATATATAAAACCGAAACTCATACTTCAGATAATACAGATCATAATGTTATGAAACCAAGCATACATAAAATATTACTGTACATTTCTCTGTAGATCACTAATAAACATGAGGCTCAGGAATCTGACTGTGTTATTTATTAGTAGCAGTTATTTTGATTGTTATTAGTTTTATATTTCTGTGGGTGTTATGATAGGCTTGTTCCCATTCCAAAATATTAGTTCACCTGTTATAGGATACTATATTTGGATTGTATGCATTCCTAAATATTAGCTTGACCAATTGTTGGAAGAGTTAGTTACATGCATGTCACGTGAGATCTTATCAATGCAATAGAGATAGTACTGTACATAGGCTCCACCTGTAAACTGGATTAAACGACTGATCGCAATATAACATATTCATGCTTTAATGTCATCTATTGGTGTGAATTAGTAATAGTTGTCTCTAAAAGAAAACTTTAAGGGAAAATATGAATTTTAGTTTGCTTTATGATTTTAAAGATTCAATTAAGCTATACCTGTGGATAATTTCTTTAAAGTTTGTCTTGATTTCATTTTTTATATTGTTATTGTTAGTGTATTTCTATTCGTTATGCTCGTCCAAGTTGTTTTCAGAAGACACCAATGAAAGTGACTTACGCGTATTGTCAATCATCACCATTCGACTTATAATTCACAATAGAAAATGTAAATAAATTGTATTTTAGAAAGTTGCAGACACCTACAAAACTAGGTTATCAACACTCTCCCTGTCCACTTCAGAATATTTAAAATTATTACCACTAACTTATCATTACAGCAAGAACTACAAAAATATATATTTTAAATCTTAACACAAAAGCTACAAAATAGAATAATTAATCACATTAGTTAGTTCAATGTTACTATTAAAACGTGTTTCATTCTTTCACATATTATACTTTAAAGCATTCTTCAAAATTAGAACTATTAGTTTGTTGTTCAGGTCAACTGAGTCGGAATGAGGTCAAAGCAGCTGTTCGATTATAACTACTTGACACTGATACTCTGACAAATAAATCAGGGTAGTTCTATGACACTTTTGTTAATTCAGAAGGTGGAACAGTGAATAGAGAAAAAAAATATATTTTTTTAAATTTTATATACATAATATGTAAAGCGACATGATATTTCGGTGAGAATACGAGTTATCATTTCCATATTAAATGATAGACATTTAGAAAGGTAGTTACTGTTTGACAGACTTGTAATAATCATCTCTGACAGAAATATGACCTTCAATGTTGTTCAATAGTTTGTGTATTTCAATCCATCTCAATCAGAAATGTCACTTTTCCTCGTGAGGATAGCGGTAAATTTTCGGATTTATAAAACTAAAATAAGGGTTTCGGTTCTCCTCGGTGGACATAGCTGATAGCCCGAGGTGTTTTTGCTATAAGAACATACAAAGAAAAATGTTATTTACATTTAATAAGTTTAAAATACTGTTATACACTATTTTTCTCCTTCAAACCCCCAAAGACCGAATAAAAATGTAGTGTTACAAAATACAATAGATCTAATACTAACGTCTTATAACAAGTGTAATTAATTATAATTGTGCTTTGCCAGCTTGAAAACAAAGTTCACATAATAGCAATTGTTAGTGTAAAGAGTTTTGTTCTTAGTAAGTTAAAACAAGATAAAAACTAAATAAAGTTTTAAGTATCAACAGGCTGCTTGGTTTATCACATGTTCTTCAACTTGTATAAAAACTAACTTGCACTTAAATAATATTTATATATATACACACATATATTAAGTTATAATATTGTTACTTCATAACGGCCTAGCATGGCCTCGCGCGTTAAGGCGTGCGCTTTGTGATCTAAGGGTCGCGAGTTCAAGCCCGAGTCGCGCCAAACATGCTCGCCCTCCCAGCCGTGGGGGGTTATGATGTTATGGTCAATCCCACTTTTCGTTGGTAAAAAAGTAGCCCAAGAGTTTCCGGTGGGTGGTGATGACTAGCTGCCTTCCCTCTAGTCTTACACTGCTAAATTAGAGACGGCTAGCACAGACAGCCCTCGAGTAGCTTTGTGCGAAATTCCAAAACAAACAAACAATTACTTCATAATCAAATTTTTGTTAACTGTACATTATTAAAATTGTCCATTTTTACTAACCTTTTTTTTTTCTCAAAAAACAATTTTTTATTTACAAAATTTATATTCATTGTTAAAAAATAAGTTAACTTTGTTCATTAATACAATAAGTTATTATTTTTGTCTCCTTCGGTTTGTGTTTACAATGCATCTTTTAAGAAAGCCAGAATTTTTATAGAAGTGAGTCGGACTTAGACACTTCTGTTCGCGTCGAGAAAGAGACAATAAAGTTGAATCTTGTAACACAGAAGGTGTTGGAAGATCCAAGATTCATGTTGCGATATACTACTGAATGCTGAAAACTCCAATTGTGATACGTTTTGATAGAAACATATAATCCCAATATTCGGTTAAGAGTAACTGAATTTTATTATTGATGCCTCTCGATTCCATGAAGGAACACAGGGCCGCAATTTCTTGCGAATTCATTAACAAGCTGTTTTTTAAGTGAGTAGATTGTTAGCCCACCGCACAAACCCCAACCAGGAGGAGAAACCTCAGCTGTCTTTAATTTTGCAGTGTAAGACTAGAGGGAAGGCAGCTAGTCATCACCACCCACCGCCAACTCTTGGGCTACTCTTTTACCAACGAATAGTGGGATTGACCGTCACATTATAACGCCCCCACGGCTGAAAGGGCGAGCATGTTTAGCGCAACTGGGATGCGAACCCGTGACCCTCGGATTAAGAGTCGCACGCCTAACGCGCTCGGCCATGCCGGACACGTAACTGTAAAGACAACGGTTACTACTGTCTGGCTATCCTTCATCTAGTAATCATTTACAAGCCAGTGATAGCTATGGCTAAAGTTTTGGGGATCTGTCCTAGTTCTTTCACCCATGTATTGCAAAAGATGTCATCAAAATTGAAAATACCAAATACTTACAAAAGTACTTTTATTACCACTTAACTTAACCATAAACTGATACTTAACCCTACACAAGTACATATGTATTTACTTATTAACTACATACTAAAACATAACCTTACAACAAAAGTACTTTAATACTTTTCTTTCAAACTTCATATGTGGACTTAATTTTTATATAAACACGATAACGTTCTTTGTAACATATCACATTAAATCATCGACCCATTTAAATTCTGAAAATTTATTAACCAACTTAATAAGATATGGTTTAATCACACAGTTTATTGTTGAACAGTTGATGGTTGTCTTCTTCACTCTGAATGACAACATCTACATGTATGTATACAGCTTGTTCCAATATTCTGATCATGTATGACGTCACAATCCTTTCGACCAACCTTTACTTTACTGCCTCACGTGTTAACATTTAATTACACCTATTATTAGGCTGCGTTACAGCAGCCAGTAAGGGTTTGTAAATGTGACAATATCTGGAATACATTTGATCTAATTCGATGTAAAATCCAGAGAATTTGTTTCCTTCTTCTATTTACTGGTATTCTGTTTTCAGAGTATAGGGGAATTTCTGTCGACACTCAAAGATCCATCTCCCGGTAACATAGTGGTATGTCTGCGAAACTTGAAACCGGATTACGATACTCGTGGTGGGCAGAGCACAGATAGCTCATTGTGCAGTTGTGTGTTTAACTACAAACAATTACAAACAAAAACTTGGAAGTCTTTCTGATGATTGTCAGGGCATATTGATAGCGCATAGAGACCCTTGACTATCATTATAAGTGTTGGTCTTGGTTTTTATAAAAAATATAGTTCATTTTTAATATCGAATTTTGCTGCTAAGTGGGGGGAAAGGTAATTCATCAATTATATTATACAGTTTTTTCAACTACACCGAACTTTTCTGTTAATGGGTAATTTTTATTGGATAGAGTTGGATGTTTGTTTTCATCTATTTATAAAAATGTAAATACCAAACGAGCTTCATTTGAAAAGGAGCGGCCCAACCAACCACCACCTCTTCATCTGATGCCTCTTTCTGCATAAATTACTTTTCATAACATATCTGTTAAAATCCCGTTAACTTCACAAACAGTATTGGTTTCCATAACTACCTGTTCATCGTTTTACATCTCCTACATAAGTTCTTCGTTTCATTACATATTTATTAACATGATGAACAACAACTAAGGATCAGTTAGAACCTGATAGATTGAGATATGTAGTACAGGATGAACAACAACTAAGGATCAGTTAGAACCTGGTAGATTGAGATATGTAGTACAGGATGAACAACAATTAAGCATCAGTTAGAACCTGGTAGATTGAGATATGTAGTACAGGATGAACAACAACTAAGGATCAGTTAGAACCTGGTAGATTGAGATATGTAGTACAGGATGAACAACAGCTAAGGATCAGTTAGAACCTGATAGATTGAGATATGTAGTACAGGATGAACAACAACTAAGGATCAGTTAGAACCTGGTAGATTGAGATATGTAGTACAGGATGAACAACAACTAAGGATCAGTTAGAACCTGGTAGATTGAGATATGTAGTACAGGATGAACAACAACTAAGGATCAGTTAGAACCTGATAGATTGAGATATGTAGTACAGGATGAACAACAGGATAAGGATCAGTTAGAACCTGATAGATTGAGATATGTAGTACAGGATGAACAACAGGTAAGGATCAGTTAGAACCTGGTAGATTGAGATATGTAGTACAGGATGAACAACAACTAAGGATCAGTTAGAACCTGATAGATTGAGATATGTAGTACAGGATGAACAACAACTAAGGATCAGTTAGAACCTGATAGATTGAGATATGTAGTACAGGATGAACAACAAGCTAAGGATCAGTTAGAACCTGATAGATTGAGATATGTAGTACAGGATGAACAACAACTAAGGATCAGTTAGAACCTGATAGATTGAGATATGTAGTACAGGATGAACAACAACAAAGAATCAGTTAGAACCTGATAGATTGAGATATGTAGTACAGGATGAACAAAAACTAAGGATCAGTTAGAACCTGGTAGATTGAGATATGTAGTACAGGATGAACAACAACTAAGGATCAGTTAGAACCTGATAGATTGAGATATGTAGTACAGGATGAAGTTAGAACCTGGTAGATTGAGATATGTAGTACAGGATGAACAACAAGGATCAGTTAGAACCTGATAGATTGAGATATGTAGTACAGGATGAACAACAGCTAAGGATCAGTTAGAACCTGATAGATTGAGATATGTAGTACAGGATGAACAACAACTAAGGATCAGTTAGAACCTGATAGATTGAGATATGTAGTACAGGATGAACAACAGGTAAGGATCAGTTAGAACCTGGTAGATTGAGATATGTAGTACAGGATGAACAACAACTAAGGATCAGTTAGAACCTGGTAGATTGAGATATGTAGTACAGGATGAACAACAACTAAGGATCAGTTAGAACCTGGTAGATTGAGATATGTAGTACAGGATGAACAACAACTAAGGATCAGTTAGAACCTGATAGATTGAGATATGTAGTACAGGATGAACAACAGCTAAGGATCAGTTAGAACCTGGTAGATTGAGATATGTAGTACAGGATGAACAACAACTAAGGATCAGTTAGAACCTGATAGATTGAGATATGTAGTACAGGATGAACAACAGCTAAGGATCAGTTAGAACCTGATAGATTGAGATATGTAGTACAGGATGAACAACAACTAAGGATCAGTTAGAACCTGATAGATTGAGATATGTAGTACAGGATGAACAACAACTAAGGATCAGTTAGAACCTGAACAACAGCTAGATTGAGATATGAGATAGTACAGGATGAACAACAGCTAAGGATCAGTTAGAACCTGGTAGATTGAGATATGTAGTACAGGATGAACAACAAGATAAGATCAGTTAGAACCTGGTAGATTGAGATTTGTAGTACAGGATGAACAACAACTAAGGATCAGTTAGAACCTGATAGATTGAGATATGTAGTACAGGATGAACAACAACTAAGGATCAGTTAGAACCTGATAGATTGAGATATGTAGTACAGGATGAACAACAACTAAGGATCAGTTAGAACCTGATAGATTGAGATATGTAGTACAGGATGAACAACAACTAAGGATCAGTTAGAACCTGATAGATTGAGATATGTAGTACAGGATGAACAACAACTAAGGATCAGTTAGAACCTGATAGATTGAGATATGTAGTACAGGATGAACAACAACTAAGGATCAGTTAGAACCTGATAGATTGAGATATGTAGTACAGGATGAACAACAACTAAGAATCAGTTAGAACCTGATAGATTGAGATATGTAGTACAGGATGAACAACAGCTAAGGATCAGTTAGAACCTGATAGATTGAGATATGTAGTACAGGATGAACAACAACTAAGGATCAGTTAGAACCTGATAGATTGAGATATGTAGTACAGGATGAACAACAACTAAGGATCAGTTAGAACCTGGTAGATTGAGATATGTAGTACAGGATGAACAACAACTAAGGATCAGTTAGAACCTGGTAGATTGAGATATGTAGTACAGGATGAACAACAACTAAGGATCAGTTAGAACCTGGTAGATTGAGATATGTAGTACAGGATGAACAACAGCTAAGGATCAGTTAGAACCTGATAGATTGAGATATGTAGTACAGGATGAACAACAGCTAAGGATCAGTTAGAACCTGATAGATTGAGATATGTAGTACAGGATGAACAACAGCTAAGGATCAGTTAGAACCTGATAGATTGAGATATGTAGTACAGGATGAACAACAACTAAGGATCAGTTAGAACCTGATAGATTGAGATATGTAGTACAGGATGAACAACAGCTAAGGATCAGTTAGAACCTGATAGATTGAGATATGTAGTACAGGATGAACAACAACTAAGGATCAGTTAGAACCTGGTAGATTGAGATATGTAGTACAGGATGAACAACAACTAAGGATCAGTTAGAACCTGATAGATTGAGATATGTAGTACAGGATGAACAACAAGTAAGGATCAGTTAGAACCTGGTAGATTAGAACCAGCTAAGGTAGAACCTGGTAGATGAGATATGTAGTACAGGATGAACAACAACTAAGGATCAGTTAGAACCTGATAGATTGAGATATGTAGTACAGGATGAACAACAGCTAAGGATCAGTTAGAACCTGATAGATTGAGATATGTAGTACAGGATAAACAACAACTAAGGATCAGTTAGAACCTGATAGATTGAGATATGTAGTACAGGATGAACAACAACTAAGGATCAGTTAGAACCTGATAGATTGAGATATGTAGTACAGGATGAACAACAGCTAAGGATCAGTTAGAACCTGATAGATTGAGATATGTAGTACAGGATGAACAACAACTAAGGATCAGTTAGAACCTGATAGATTGAGATATGTAGTACAGGATGAACAACAGCTAAGGATCAGTTAGAACCTGATAGATTGAGATATGTAGTACAGGATGAACAACAGCTAAGGATCAGTTAGAACCTGGTAGATTGAGATATGTAGTACAGGATGAACAACAAACCTGGTAAGGATCAGTTAGAACCTGGTATATTGAGATATGTAGTACAGGATGAACAACAGCTAAGGATCAGTTAGAACTTGATAGATTGAGATATGTAGTACAGAATGAACAAAAATTAAGGATCAGTTAGAACCTGGTAGATTGAGATATGTAGTGCAGGATGAACAACAATTAAGGATCAGTTAGAACCTGTAGTAGATTGAGATATGTCAGTTAGAACCTGGTAGATGAACAACAGATGAACAACAGCTAGTTAGAACCTGGTAGATTGAGATATGTAGTACAGGATGAATAACAGCTAAGGATCAGTTAGAACCTGATAGATTGAGATATGTAGTACAGGATGAACAACAACTAAGGATCAGTTAGTACCTGATAGAGTGAGATATGTAGTACAGGATGAACAACAGCTAAGGATCAGTTAGAACCTGGTAGATTGAGATATGTAGTACAGGATGAACAACAACTAAGGATCAGTTAGAACCTGGTAGATTGAGATATGTAGTACAGGATGAACAACAGCTAAGGATCAGTTAGAACCTGATAGATTGAGATATGTAGTACAGGATGAACAACAACTAAGGATCAGTTAGTACCTGATAGATTGAAAAATGTAGTACAGGATGAACAACAACTAAGGATCAGTTAGAACCTGGTAGATTGAGATATGTAGTACAGGATGAACAACAACTAAGGATCAGTTAGAACCTGATAGATTGAGATATGTAGTACAGGATGAACAACAGCTAAGGATCAGTTAGAACCTGATAGATTGAGATATGTAGTACAGGATGAACAACAGCTAAGGATCAGTTAGAACCTGATAGATTGAGATATGTAGTACAGGATGAACAACAACAGCTAAGGATCAGTTAGAACCTGATAGATTGAGATATGTAGTACAGGATGAACAACAACTAAGGATCAGTTAGAACCTGATAGATTGAGATATGTAGTACAGGATGAACAACAACTAAGGATCAGTTAGAACCTGATAGATTGAGATATGTAGTACAGGATGAACAACAACTAAGGATCAGTTAGAACCTGGTAGATTGAGATATGTAGTTAGAACAGATTGAGATATGAACAGGATGAACAACAACTAAGGATCAGTTAGAACCTGATAGATTGAGATATGTAGTACAGGATGAACAACAACTAAGGATCAGTTAGAACCTGATAGATTGAGATATGTAGTACAGGATGAACAACAGCTAAGGATCAGTTAGAACCTGATAGATTGAGATATGTAGTACAGGATGAACAACAGGTAAGGATCAGTTAGAACCTGGTAGATTGAGATATGTAGTACAGGATGAACAACAACTAAGGATCAGTTAGAACCTGGTAGATTGAGATATGTAGTACAGGATGAACAACAACTAAGGATCAGTTAGAACCTGATAGATTGAGATATGTAGTACAGAATGAATAACAACTAAGAATCATTTAGAACCTGATAGACTGAGATATGTAGTACAGAATGAACAACAGTTAAGGAGCAGTTAGAACCTGATAGACTGAGATATGTAGTACAGGATGAACAACAGGTAAGGATCAGTTAGAACCTGGTAGATTGAGATATGTAGTACAGGATGAACAACAACTAAGGATCAGTTAGAACCTGGTAGATTGAGATATGTAGTACAGGATGAACAACAGCTAAGGATCAGTTAGAACCTGATAGATTGAGATATGTAGTACAGGATGAACAACAACTAAGGATCAGTTAGTACCTGATAGATTGAGATATGTAGTACAGGATGAACAACAACTAAGGATCAGTTAGAACCTGATAGATTGAGATATGTAGTACAGGATGAACAACAACTAAGGATCAGTTAGAACCTGGTAGATTGAGATATGTAGTACAGGATGAACAACAACTAAGGATCAGTTAGAACCTGATAGATTGAGATATGTAGTACAGGATGAACAACAACTAAGTTATCAGTTAGAACCTGATAGATTGAGATATGTAGTACAGAATGAACAACAACTAAGAATCAGTTAGAACCTGATAGATTGAGATATGTAGTACAGAATGAACAACAGCTAAGGATCAGTTAGAACCTGATAGATTGAGATATGTAGTACAGGATGAACAACAGGTAAGGATCAGTTAGAACCTGGTAGATTGAGATATGTAGTACAGGATGAACAACAACTAAGGATCAGTTAGAACCTGGTAGATTGAGATATGTAGTACAGGATGAACAACAGCTAAGGATCAGTTAGAACCTGATAGATTGAGATATGTAGTACAGGATGAACAACAACTAAGGATCAGTTAGAACCTGATAGATTGAGATATGTAGTACAGGATGAACAACAACTAAGGATCAGTTAGAACCTGGTAGATTGAGATATGTAGTACAGGATGAACAACAACTAAGGATCAGTTAGAACCTGATAGATTGAGATATGTAGTACAGGATGAACAACAACTAAGGATCAGTTAGAACCTGATAGATTGAGATATGTAGTACAGATTGATGAACAACAACAGCTAAGGATCAGTTAGAACCTGATAGATTGAGATATGTAGTACAGGATGAACAACAAGGATAAGGATCAGTTAGAACCTGGTAGATTGAGATATGTAGTACAGGATGAACAACAACTAAGGATCAGTTAGAACCTGATAGATTGAGATATGTAGTACAGGATGAACAACAGCTAAGGATCAGTTAGAACCTGATAGATTGAGATATGTAGTACAGGATGAACAACAACTAAGGATCAGTTAGAACCTGATAGATTGAGATATGTAGTACAGGATGAACAACAACTAAGGATCAGTTAGAACCTGGTAGATTGAGATATGTAGTACAGGATGAACAACAACTAAGGATCAGTTAGAACCTGATAGATTGAGATATGTAGTACAGGATGAACAACAGCTAAGGATCAGTTAGAACCTGATAGATTGAGATATGTAGTACAGGATGAACAACAACTAAGGATCAGTTAGAACCTGATAGATTGAGATATGTAGTACAGGATGAACAACAACTAAGGATCAGTTAGAACCTGAAAGATTGAGATAGATTGAGATATGTAGTACAGGATGAACAACAACAAGCTAAGGATCAGTTAGAACCTGGTAGATTGAGATATGTAGTACAGGATGAACAACAGCTAAGGATCAGTTAGAACCTGATAGATTGAGATATGTAGTACAGGATGAACAACAACTAAGGATCAGTTAGAACCTGATAGATTGAGATATGTAGTACAGGATGAACAACAGCTAAGGATCAGTTAGAACCTGATAGATTGAGATATGTAGTACAGGATGAACAACAGCTAAGGATCAGTTAGAACCTGATAGATTGAGATATGTAGTACAGGATGAACAACAACTAAGGATCAGTTAGAACCTGGTAGATTGAGATATGTAGTACAGGATGAACAACAGCTAAGGATCAGTTAGAACCTGATAGATTGAGATATGTAGTACAGGATGAACAACAACTAAGGATCAGTTAGAACCTGATAGATTGAGATATGTAGTACAGGATGAAGATTGAGATATGTAGTACAATGAACAACAACTAAGGATCAGTTAGAACCTGATTGAGATATGTAGATTGAGATATGTAGTACAGGATGAACAACAACTAAGGATCAGTTAGAACCTGATAGATTGAGATATGTAGTACAGGATGACAACAACTAAGGATCAGTTAGAACCTGATAGATTGAGATATGTAGTACAGGAAGAACAACAACTAAGGATCAGTTAGAACCTGATAGATTGAGATATGTAGTACAGGATGAACAACAGCTAAGGATCAGTTAGAACCTGGTAGATTGAGATATGTAGTACAGGATGAACAACAGCTAAGGATCAGTTAGAACCTGATAGATTGAGATATGTAGTACAGGATGAACAACAACTAAGGATCAGTTAGAACCTGATAGATTGAGATATGTAGTACAGGATGAACAACAACTAAGGATCAGTTAGAACCTGGTAGATTGAGATATGTAGTACAGGATGAACAACAACTAAGGATCAGTTAGAACCTGGATAGATTGAGATATAAGGATCAGTAGTACAGGATGAACAACAACTAAGGATCAGTTAGAACCTGATAGATTGAGATATGTAGTACAGGATGAACAACAACTAAGGATCAGTTAGAACCTGATAGATTGAGATATGTAGTACAGGATGAACAACAGGTAAGGATCAGTTAGAACCTGGTAGATTGAGATATGTAGTACAGGATGAACAACAACTAAGGATCAGTTAGAACCTGGTAGATTGAGATATGTAGTACAGGATGAACAACAGCTAAGGATCAGTTAGAACCTGATAGATTGAGATATGTAGTACAGGATGAACAACAACTAAGGATCAGTTAGAACCTGATAGATTGAGATATGTAGTACAGAATGAACAACAACTAAGGATCAGTTAGAACCTGATAGATTGAGATATGTAGTACAGATTGAGATGAACAGGATGAACAACAAAAGGATCAGTTAGAACCTGATAGATTGAGATATGTAGTACAGGATGAACAACAACTAAGGATCAGTTAGAACCTGATAGATTGAGATATGTAGTACAGGATGAACAACAGCTAAGGATCAGTTAGAACCTGATAGATTGAGATATGTAGTACAGAATGAACAACAACTAAGGATCAGTTAGAACCTGAGATAGATTGAGATATGTAGTACAGGATGAACAACAACTAAGGATCAGTTAGAACCTGATAGATTGAGATATGTAGTACGGGATGAACAACAGCTAAGGATCAGTTAGAACCTGATAGATTGAGATATGTAGTACAGGATGAACAACAGCTAAGGATCAGTTAGAACCTGATAGATTGAGATATGTAGTACAGGATGAACAACAACTAAGGATCAGTTAGAACCTGATAGATTGAGATATGTAGTACAGGATGAACAACAACTAAGGATCAGTTAGAACCTGATAGATTGAGATATGTAGTACAGGATGAACAACAGCTAAAATCAGTTAGAACCTGATAGATTGAGATATGTAGTACAGGATGAACAACAGCTAAGGATCAGTTAGAACCTGGTAGATTGAGATATGTAGTACAGGATGAACAACAACTAAGGATCAGTTAGAACCTGGTAGATTGAGATATGTAGTACAGGATGAACAACAGCTAAGGATCAGTTAGAACCTGATAGATTGAGATATGTAGTACAGGATGAACAACAACTAAGAATCAGTTAGAACCTGATAGATTGAGATATGTAGTACAGGATGAACAACAACTAAGGATCAGTTAGAACCTGGTAGATTGAGATATGTAGTACAGGATGAACAACAACTAAGGATCAGTTAGAACCTGGTAGATTGAGATATGTAGTACAGGATGAACAACAGCTAAGGATCAGTTAGAACCTGATAGATTGAGATATGTAGTACAAGATGAAAAACAGCTAAGGATCAGTTAGAACCTGATAGATAAGATATGTAGTACAGAATGAACAACAACTAAGATCAGTTAGAACCTGATAGATTGAGATATGTAGTACAGGAATGAACAACAGATTGAGATAAGGATCAGTTAGAACCTGGTAGATTGAGATATGTAGTACAGGATGAACAACAACTAAGGATCAGTTAGAACCTGGTAGATTGAGATATGTAGTACAGGATGAACAACAGCTAAGGCTAAGGATCAGTTAGAACCTGATAGATTGAGATATGTAGTACAGGATGAACAACAACTAAGGATCAGTTAGAACCTGATAGATTGAGATATGTAGTACAGGATGAACAACAGCTAAGGATCAGTTAGAACCTGATAGATTGAGATATGTAGTACAGGATGAACAACAACTAAGGATCAGTTAGAACCTGATAGATTGAGATATGTAGTACAGGATGAACAACAACTAAGGATCAGTTAGAACCTGGTAGATTGAGATATGTAGTACAGGATGAACAACAACTAAGGATCAGTTAGAACCTGATAGATTGAGATATGTAGTACAGGATGAACAACAAGGATAAGAATCAGTTAGAACCTGATAGATTGAGATATGTAGTACAGGATGAACAACAGCTAAGGATCAGTTAGAACCTGATAGATTGAGATATGTAGTACAGGATGAACAACAACAACTAAGGATCAGTTAGAACCTGGTAGATTGAGATATGTAGTACAGGATGAACAACAACTAAGGATCAGTTAGAACCTGATAGATTGAGATATGTAGTACAGGATGAACAACAACTAAGGATCAGTTAGAACCTGATAGATTGAGATATGTAGTACAGGATGAACAACAGCTAAGGATCAGTTAGAACCTGATAGATTGAGATATGTAGTACAGGATGAACAACAACAAGTAAGGATCAGTTAGAACCTGATAGATTGAGATATGTAGTACAGGATGAACAACAACTAAGGATCAGTTAGAACCTGGTAGATTGAGATATGTAGTACAGGATGAACAACAGCTAAGGATCAGTTAGAACCTGATAGATTGAGATATGTAGTACAGGATGAACAACAACTAAGGATCAGTTAGAACCTGATAGATTGAGATATGTAGTACAGGATGAACAACAGCTAAGGATCAGTTAGAACCTGATAGATTGAGATATGTAGTACAGGATGAACAACAACTAAGGATCAGTTAGAACCTGATAGATTGAGATATGTAGTACAGGATGAACAACAGCTAAGGATCAGTTAGAACCTGGTAGATTGAGATATGTAGTACAGGATGAACAACAACTAAGGATCAGTTAGAACCTGATAGATTGAGATATGTAGTACAGGATGAACAACAGCTAAGGATCAGTTAGAACCTGATAGATTGAGATATGTAGTACAGGATGAACAACAGCTAAGGATCAGTTAGAACCTGATAGATTGAGATATGTAGTACAGGATGAACAACAACTAAGGATCAGTTAGAACCTGATAGATTGAGATATGTAGTACAGGATGAACAACAGCTAAGGATCAGTTAGAACCTGGTAGATTGAGATATGTAGTACAGGATGAACAACAACTAAGGATCAGTTAGAACCTCAGTTCAGTTAGAACCTGATAGATTGAGATATGTAGTACAGGATGAACAACAGGTAAGGATCAGTTAGAACCTGATAGATTGAGATATGTAGTACAGGATGAACAACAACTAAGGATCAGTTAGAACCTGGTAGATTGAGATATGTAGTACAGGATGAACAACAAATAAGGATCAGTTAGAACCTGGTAGATTGAGATATGTAGTACAGGATGAACAACAAATAAGGATCAGTTAGAACCTGATAGATTGAGATATGTAGTACAGGATGAACAACAACTAAGGATCAGTTAGAACCTGGTAGATTGAGATATGTAGTACAGGATGAACAACAGCTAAGGATCAGTTAGAACCTGATAGATTGAGATATGTAGTACAGGATGAACAACAGCTAAGGATCAGTTAGAACCTGATAGATTGAGATATGTAGTACAGGATGAACAACAACTAAGGATCAGTTAGAATTTGATAGATTGAGATATGTAGTACAGGATGAACAACAACTAAGGATCAGTTAGAACCTGGGAGATTGACATATGTAGTACAAGATGAATAACAGCTAAAGATCAGTTAGAACCTGATAGATTGAGATATGTAGTACAGGATGAACAACAACTAAGAATCAGTTAGAACCTGATAGATTGAGATATGTAGTACAGGATGAACAACAACTAAGGATCAGTTAGAACCTGGTAGATTGAGAAATGTAGTACAGGATGAACAAACAACAGTTAGAACCTGGATCAGTTAGAACCTGATCAGTTAGAACCTGATAGATGAGATATGTAGTACAGGATGAACAACAGCTAAGGATCAGTTAGAACCTGATAGATTGAGATATGTAGTACAGGATGAACAACAGCTAAGGATCAGTTAGAACCTGATAGATTGAGATATGTAGTACAGGATGAACAACAGCTAAGGATCAGTTAGAACCTGATAGATTGAGATATGTAGTACAGGATGAACAACAACTAAGGATCAGTTAGAACCTGGTAGATTGAGATATGTAGTACAGGATGAACAACAACTAAGGATCAGTTAGAACCTGGTAGATTGAGATATGTAGTACAGGATGAACAACAGCTAAGGATCAGTTAGAATCTGGTAGATCGAGATATGTAGTACCGAATGAACAACAACTAAGAATCAGTTAGAACCTGATAGATTGAGATATGTAGTACAGGGTGAACAACAACTAAGGATCAGTTAGAACCTTGTAGATTGAGATATGTTGTACAGAATGAACAACAGCTAAGGATCAGTTAGAACCTGGTAGATTGAGATATGTAGTACAGGATGAACAACAACTAAGGATCAGTTAGAACCTGATAGATTGAGATATGTAGTACAGAGATGAACAACAACTAAGGATCAGTTAGAACCTGATAGATTGAGATATGTAGTACAGGATGAACAACAACTAAGGATCAGTTAGAACCTGATAGATTGAGATATGTAGTACAGGATGAACAACAGCTAAGGATCAGTTAGAACCTGAGATAGATTGAGATATGTAGTACAGAGATGAAGGATGAACAACAAGGTAAGGATCAGTTAGAACCTGATAGATTGAGATATGTAGTACAGGATGAACAACAACTAAGGATCAGTTAGAACCTGGTAGATTGAGATATGAGGCACAAGATGAAAAACAGTTAAGGTTCAGTTAGAACCTGGCAGATTGAGATGTGTAGTACAGGGATGAACAACAACTAAGGATCAGTTAGAACCTGATAGATTGAGATATGTAGTACAGGATGAACAACAGCTAAGGATCAGTTAGAACCTGAGATAGATTGAGATATGTAACAACAGTACAGGATGAACAACAGCTAAGGATCAGTTAGAACCTGGTAGATTGAGATATGTAGTACAGGATGAACAACAACTAAGGATCAGTTAGAACCTGGTAGATTGAGATATGTAGTACAGGATGAACAACAGCTAAGGATCAGTTAGAACCTGAGATAGATATGAGATATGTAGTACAGAATGAACAACAATGAACAAAGAATCAGTTAGAACCTGATAGATTGAGATATGTAGCACAGAATGAACAACAGCTAAGGATCAGTTAGAACCTGATAGATTGAGATATGTAGTACAGGATGAACAACAGGTAAGGATCAGTTAGAACCTGGTAGATTGAGATATGTAGTACAGGATGAACAACAACTAAGGATCAGTTAGAACCTGGTAGATTGAGATAAGTAGTACAGGATGAACAACAGCTAAGAATCAATTAGGACCTGATAGATTGAGATATGTAGTACAGGATGAACAACAACTAAGGATCAGTTAGAACCTGATAGATTGAGATATGTAGTACAGGATGAACAACAACTAAGGATCAGTTAGAACCTGATAGATTGAGATTTGTAGTACAGGATGAACAACAACTAAAGATCAGTTAGAACCTGATAGATTGAGATATGTAGTACAGGATGAACAACAGCTAAGGATCAGTTAGAACCTGATAGATTCAGAAATATAGTACGGGATGAACAACAACTAAGGATCAGTTAGAACCTGATAGATTGAGATATGTAGTACAGGATGAACAACAACTAAGGATCAGTTAGAACCTGATAGATTGAGATATGTAGTACAGGATGAACCTGATAACACAGGATGAACAACAACTAAGGATCAGTTAGAACCTGATAGATTGAGATATGTAGTACAGGATGAACAACAACTAAGATCAGTTAGAACCTGATAGATTGAGATATGTAGTACAGGATGAACAACAGCTAAGGATCAGTTAGAACCTGGTAGATTGAGATATGTAGTACAGGATGAACAACAACTAAGGATCAGTTAGAACCTGGTAGATTGAGATATGTAGTACAGATGATGAAACAACACAGGGATCAGTTAGAACCTGATAGATTGAGATGTGTAGTACAGGATGAAAAACAGGTAAGAATTATTTAGAACCTGATAGATTGAGATATGTAGTACAGGATGAACAACAGGAAAGGATCAGTTAAAACCTGGTAGATTGACATATGTAGTACAGAATGAACAACAACTAAGGATCAGTTAGAACCTGATAGATTGAGATATGTAGTACAGGATGAACAACAGCTAAGATCAATTAGAACTTGATAGATTGAGATATGTAGTACAGGATGAACAACAACTAAGGATCAGTTAGAACCTGGTAGATTGAGATATGTAGTACAGGATGAACAACAACTAAGGATCAGTTAGAACCTGGTAGATTGAGATATGTAGTACAGGATGAACTACAGCTAAGGGTCAGCTAGAACCTGATAGATTGAGATATGTACAGTGAACAACAACTAAGATCAAGAACCTGATAGATTGAGATATAGTTAGAACCTGATAGATTGAGATAGATGAGATATGTAGTACAGGATGAACAACAACTAAGGATCAGTTAGAACCTGGTAGATTAAGATATGTAGTACAGGATGAACAACAGCTAAGGATCAGTTAGAACCTGATAGATTGAGATATGTAGTACAGGATGAACAACAGCTAAGGATCAGTTAGAACCTGATAGATTGAGATATGTAGTACAGGATGAACAACAACTAAGGATCAGTTAGAACCTGATAGATTGAGATATGTAGTACAGGATGAAAACAGGTAAGAATCAGTTAGAACCTGGTAGATTGAGATATGTAGTACAGGATGAACAACAACTAAGGATCAGTTAGAACCTGGTAGATTGAGATATGTAGTACAGGATGAACAACAGCTAAGGATCAGTTAGAACCTGATAGATTGAGATATGTAGTACAGAATGAACAACAACTAAGAATCAGTTAGAACCTGATAGATTGAGATATGTAGCACAGAATGAACAACAGCTAAAATCAGTTAGAACCTGATAGATTGAGATATGTAGTACAGGATGAACAACAGCTAAGGATCAGTTAGAACCTGGTAGATTGAGATATGTAGTACAGGATGAACAACAAGTAAGGATCAGTTAGAACCTGGTAGATTGAGATATGTAGTACAGGATGAACAACAGCTAAGGATCAGTTAGAACCTGATAGATTGAGATGAACAACAGCTAAGTCAGTTAGAACCTGATAGATTGAGATGAACAACATGAACAACAAGGATCAGTTAGAACCTGATAGATTGAGATATGTAGTACAGGATGAACAACAACTAAGGATCAGTTAGAACCTGATAGATTGAGATATGTAGTACAGGATGAACAACAGCTAAGGATCAGTTAGAACCTGGTAGATTGAGATATGTAGTACAGGATGAACAACAGCTAAGGATCAGTTAGAACCTGATAGATTGAGATATGTAGTACAGGATGAACAACAACTAAGGATCAGTTAGAACCTGATAGATTGACATATGTAGTACAGGATGAACAACAGCTAAGGATCAGTTAGAACCTGAGATTGAGATATGTAGTACAGGATGAACAACAACTAAGTCAGTTAGAACCTGATAGATTGAGATGAACAACAACTAAGGATCAGTTAGAACCTGATAGATTGAGATATGTAGTACAGGATGAACAACAGCTAAGGATCAGTTAGAACCTGATAGATTGAGATATGTAGTACAGGATGAACAACAGGTAAGGATCAGTTAGAACCTGGTAGATTGAGATATGTAGTACAGGATGAACAACAAGTAAGGATCAGTTAGAACCTGGTAGATTGAGATATGTAGTACAGGATGAACAACAGCTAAGGATCAGTTAGAACCTGGTAGATTGAGATATGTAGTACAGGATGAACAACAGCTAAGGATCAGTTAGAACCTGATAGATTGAGATATGTAGTACAGAATGAACAACAACTAAGGATCAGTTAGAACCTGATAGATTGAGATATGTAGTACAGAATGAATAACAGCTAAAATCAGTTAGAACCTGATAGATTGAGATATGTAGTACAGGATGAACAACAGGTAAGGATCAGTTAGAACCTGGTAGATTGAGATATGTAGTACAGGATGAACAACAACTAAGGATCAGTTAGAACCTGGTAGATTGAGATATGTAGTACAGGATGAACAACAACTAAGGATCAGTTAGAACCTGATAGATTGAGATATGTAGTACAGGATGAACAACAGTTAGAACCTAAGATTGATCAGTTAGAACCTGAGAACCTGATAGATTGAGATATGTAGTACAGGATGAACAACAAGTAAGGATCAGTTAGAACCTGGTAGATTGAGATATGTAGTACAGGATGAACAACAGCTAAGGATCAGTTAGAACCTGGTAGATTGAGATATGTAGTACAGGATGAACAACAACTAAGGATCAGTTAGAACCTGATAGATTGAGATATGTAGTACAGATATGTGAACAACAGCTAAAATCAGTTAGAACCTGATAGATTGAAATATGTAGTACAAGATGAACAACAAGTAAGGATCAGTTAGAACCTGGTAGATTGAGATATGTAGTACAGGATGAACAACAAGGAAGGATCAGTTAGAACCTGGTAGATTGAGATATGTAGTACAGGATGAACAACAACTAAGGATCAGTTAGAACCTGATAGATTGAGATATGTAGTACAGAATGAACAACAACTAAGGATCAGTTAGAACCTGATAGATTGAGATATGTAGTACAGGATGAACAACAACTAAGGATCAGTTAGAACCTGGTAGATTGAGATATGTAGTAAAGGATGAACAACAACTAAGGATCAGTTAGAACCTGATAGATTGAGATATGTAGTACAGGATGAACAACAACTAAGGATCAGTTAGAACCTGGTAGATTGAGATATGTAGTACAGGATGAACAACAACTAAGGATCAGTTAGAACCTGATAGATTGAGATATGTAGTACAGGATGAACAACAGCTAAGGATCAGTTAGAACCTGATAGATTGAGATATGTAGTACAGGATGAACAACAGCTAAGGATCAGTTAGAACCTGATAGATTGAGATATGTAGTACAGGATGAACAACAACTAAGGATCAGTTAGAACCTGGTAGATTGAGATATGTAGTACAGGATGAACAACAACTAAGGATCAGTTAGAACCTGGTAGATTGAGATATGTAGTACAGGATGAACAACAACTAAGGATCAGTTAGAACCTGATAGATTGAGATATGCAGTACAGGATGAACAACAACTAAGGATCATTTAGAACCTGATAGATTGAGATATGTAGTACAGGATGAACAACAGGTAAGGATCAGTTAAAACCTAATAGATTGAGATATGTAGTACAGGATGAACAACAACTAAGGATCAGTTAGAACCTGATAGATTGAGATATGTAGTACAGGATGAACAACAGCTAAGGATCAGTTAGAACCTGATAGATTGAGATATGTAGTACAGAATGAACAACAACTAAGGATCAGTTAGAACCTGATAGATTGAGATATGTAGTACAGAATGAACAACAGCTAAGGATCAGTTAGAACCTGATAGATTGAGATATGTAGTACAGGATGAACAACAGGTAAGGATCAGTTAGAACCTGGTAGATTGAGATATGTAGTACAGGATGAACAACAACTAAGGATCAGTTAGAACCTGGTAGATTGAGATATGTAGTACAGGATGAACAACAACTAAGGATCAGTTAGAACCTGATAGATTGAGATATGTAGTACAGGATGAACAACAGCTAAGGATCAGTTAGAACCTGATAGATTGAGATATGTAGTACAGAATGAACAACAACTAAGGATCAGTTAGAACCTGATAGATTGAGATATGTAGTACAGAATGAACAACAGCTAAGGATCAGTTAGAACCTGATAGATTGAGATATGTAGTACAGGATGAACAACAGCTAAGGATCAGTTAGAACCTGGTAGATTGAGATATGTAGTACAGGATGAACAACAACTAAGGATCAGTTAGAACCTGGTAGATTGAGATATGTAGTACAGGATGAACAACAGCTAAGGATCAGTTAGAACCTGATAGATTGAGATATGTAGTACAGGATGAACAACAACTAAGGATCAGTTAGAACCTGATAGATTGAGATATGTAGTACAGGATGAACAACAACTAAGGATCAGTTAGAACCTGGTAGATTGAGATATGTAGTACAGGATGAACAACAACTAAGGATCAGTTAGAACCTGGTAGATTGAGATATGTAGTACAGGATGAACAACAACTAAGGATCAGTTAGAACCTGATAGATTGAGATATGTAGTACAGGATGAACAACAGCTAAGGATCAGTTAGAACCTGATAGATTGAGATATGTAGTACAGGATGAACAACAAGAACCTAAGATCAGTTAGAACCTGATAGATTGAGATATGTAGTACAGGATGAACAACAATTGTAAGGATCAGTTAGAACCTGGTAGATAAAGATATGTAGTACAGGATGAACAACAGCTAAGGATCAGTTAGAACCTGGTAGATTGAGATATGTAGTACAGGATGAACAACAGCTAAGGATCAGTTAGAACCTGATAGATTGAGATATGTAGTACAGAATGAACAACAGCTAAGGATCAGTTAGAACCTGATAGATTGAGATATGTAGTACAGGATGAACAACAGCTAAGGATCAGTTAGAATCTGATAGATTGAGATATGTAGTACAGGATGAACAACAACTAAGGATCAGTTAGAACCTGGTAGATTGAGATATGTAGTACAAGATGAACAACAGCTAAGGATCAGTTAGAACCTGATAGATTGAGATATGTAGTACAGGATGAACAACAACTAAGGATCAGTTAGAACCTGATAGATTGAGAAATGTAGTACGGGATGAACAACAGATAAGGATCAGTTAGAACCTGATAGATTGAGATATGTAGTACAGGATGAACAACAGCTAAGGATCAGTTAGAACCTGGTAGATTGAGATATGTAGTACAGGATGAACAACAAGTAAGGATCAGTTAGAACCTGATAGATTGAGATATGTAGTACAGGAACCTGAACAACAGCTAAGGATCAGTTAGAACCTGATAGATTGAGATATGTAGTACAGGATGAACAACAGCTAAGGATCAGTTAGAACCTGATAGATTGAGATATGTAGTACAGGATGAACAACAACTAAGGATCAGTTATAACCTGGTAGATTGAGATATGTAGTACAGGATGAACAACAGCTAAGGATCAGTTAGAACCTGATAGATTGAGATATGTAGTACAGGATGAACAACAACTAAGGATCAGTTAGAACCTGATAGATTGAGATATGTAGTACAGAATGAACAACAGCTAAGGATCAGTTAGAACCTGATAGATTGAGATATGTAGTACAGGATGAACAACAGCTAAGGATCAGTTAGAACCTGATAGATTGAGATATGTAGTACAGGATGAACAACAACAGTAAGGATCAGTTAGAACCTGGTAGATTGAGATATGTAGTACAGGATGAACAACAGCTAAGGATCAGTTAGAACCTGATAGATTGAGATATGTAGTACAGGATGAACAACAACTAAGAATCAGTTAGAACCTGATAGATTGAGATATGTAGTACAGGATGAACAACAGCTAAGGATCAGTTAGAACCTGATAGATTGAGATATGTAGTACAGGATGAACAACAAGGAGATATAAGGATCAGTTAGAACCTGGTAGATTGAGATATGTAGTACAGGATGAACAACAACTAAGGATCAGTTAGAACCTGATAGATTGAGATATGTAGTACAGGATGAACAACAGCTAAGGATCAGTTAGAACCTGATAGATTGAGATATGTAGTACAGGATGAACAACAGCTAAGGATCAATTAGAACCTGATAGATTGAGATATGTAGTACAGGATGAACAACAACTAAGGATCAGTTAGAACCTGGTAGATTGAGATATGTAGTACAGGATGAACAACAGCTAAGGATCAGTTAGAACCTGGTAGATTGAGATATGTAGTACAGGATGAACAACAACTAAGGATCAGTTAGAACCTGATAGATTGAGATATGTAGTAAGGGATGAACAACAGATAAGGATCAGTTAGAACCTGATAGATTGAGATATGTAGTACAGGATGAACAACAACTAAGGATCAGTTAGAACCTGATAGATTGAGATATGTAGTACAGGATGAACAACAACTAAGGATCAGTTAGAACCTGGTAGATTGAGATATGTAGTACAGGATGAACAACAACTAAGGATCAGTTAGAACATGGTAGATTGAGATATGTAGTACAGGATGAACAACAGCTAAGGATCAGTTAGAACCTGATAGATTGAGATATGTAGTACAGGATGAACAACAACTAAGGATCAGTTAGAACCTGATAGATTGAGATATGTAGTACAGAATGAACAACAGCTAAGGATCAGTTAGAACCTGATAGATTGAGATATGTAGTACAGGATGAACAACAGCTAAGGATCAGTTAGAACCTGGTAGATTGAGATATGTAGTACAGGATGAACAACAACTAAAGGATCAGTTAGAACCTGGTAGATTGAGATATGTAGTACAAGATGAACAACAGCTAAGGATCAGTTAGAACCTGATAGATTGAGATATGTAGTACAGGATGAACAACAACTAAGGATCAGTTAGAACCTGATAGATTGACATATGTAGTACAGGATGAACAACAACTAAGGATCAGTTAGAACCTGGTAGATTGAGATATGTAGTACAGATGAACAACAAGTACAGGATAAGGATCAGTTAGAACCTGATAGATTGAGATATGTAGTACAGGATGAACAACAGCTAAGGATCAGTTAGAACCTGATAGATTGAGATATGTAGTACAGGATGAACAACAACTAAGGATCAGTTAGAACCTGATAGATTGAGATATGTAGTACAGGATGAACAACAGCTAAGGATCAGTTAGAACCTGATAGATTGAGATATGTAGTACAGGATGAACAACAGGTAAGGATCAGTTAGAACCTGATAGATTGAGATATGTAGTACAGAATGAACAACAACTAAGAATCATTTAGAACCTGATAGATTGAGATATGTAGTACAGGATGAACAACAGGTAAGGATCAGTTAGAACCTGATAGATTGAGATATGTAGTACAGGATGAACAACAACTAAGGATCAGTTAGAACCTGATAGATTGAGATATGTAGTACAGAATGAACAACAGCTAAAATCAGTTAGAACCTGATAGATTGAGATATGTAGTACAGGATGAACAACAGCTAAGGATCAGTTAGAACCTGATAGATTGAGATATGTAGTACAGGATGAACAACAACTAAGGATCAGTTAGAACCTGGTAGATTGAGATATGTAGTACAAGATGAACAACAGCTAAGGATCAGTTAGAACCTGATAGATTGAGATATGTAGTACAGGATGAACAACAACTAAGGATCAGTTAGAACCTGATAGATTGAGATATGTAGTACAGGATGAACAACAACTAAGGATCAGTTAGAACCTGGTAGATTGAGATATGTAGTACAGGATGAACAACAGCTAAGGATCAGTTAGAACCTGGTAGATTGAGATATGTAGTACAGGATGAACAACAACTAAGGATCAGTTAGAACCTGATAGATTGAGATATGTAGTACAGGATGAACAACAGGATAAGGATCAGTTAGAACCTGATAGATTGAGATATGTAGTACAGGATGAACAACAGGTAAGGATCAGTTAGAACCTGGTAGATTGAGATATGTAGTACAGGATGAACAACAACTAAGGATCAGTTAGAACCTGGTAGATTGAGATATGTAGTACAGGATGAACAACAGCTAAGAATCAGTTAGAACCTGATAGATTGAGATATGTAGTACAGGATGAACAACAACTAAGAATCAGTTAGAACCTGATAGATTGAGATATGTAGTACAGGATGAACAACAGCTAAGGATCAGTTAGAACCTGATAGATTGAGATATGTAGTACAGGATGAACAACAAGTAAGGATCAGTTAGAACCTGGTAGATTGAGATATGTAGTACAGGATGAACAACAGCTAAGGATCAGTTAGAACCTGGTAGATTGAGATATGTAGTACAGGATGAACAACAGCTAAGGATCAGTTAGAACCTGATAGATTGAGATATGTAGTACAGGATGAACAACAGCTAAGGATCAGTTAGAACCTGATAGATTGAGATATGTAGTACAGGATGAACAACAGGTAAGGATCAGTTAGAACCTGGTAGATTGAGATATGTAGTACAGGATGAACAACAACTAAGGATCAAGAACCTGATCAGTTAGAACCTGATAGATTGAGATATGTAGTACAGGATGAACAACAGCTAAGGATCAGTTAGAACCTGATAGATTGAGATATGTAGTACAGATTGATGAACAACAACAAAGGATCAGTTAGAACCTGATACATTGAGATATGTAGTACAGGATGAACAACAACTAAGGATCAGTTAGAACCTGGTAGATTGAGATATGTAGTACAGGATAAACAACAACTAAGGATCAGTTAGAACCTGGTAGATTGAGATATGTAGTACAGGATGAACAACAGCTAAGGATCAGTTAGAACCTGATAGATTGAGATATGTAGTACAGGATGAACAACAGGATAAGGATCAGTTAGAACCTGATAGATTGAGATATGTAGTACAGGATGAACAACAGCTAAGGATCAGTTAGAACCTGATAGATTGAGATATGTAGTACAGGATGAACAACAGCTAAGGATCAGTTAGAACCTGATAGATTGAGATATGTAGTACAGGATGAACAACAACTAAGGATCAGTTAGAACCTGATAGATTGAGATATGTAGTACAGGATGAACAACAGCTAAGGATCAGTTAGAACCTGATAGATTGAGATATGTAGTACAGGATGAACAACAGCTAAGGATCAGTTAGAACCTGATAGATTGAGATATGTAGTACAGAATGAACAACAACTAAGGATCAGTTAGAACCTGATAGATTAGAACCTGATAGATTGAGATATGTAGTACAGGATGAACAACAGCTAAGGATCAGTTAGAACCTGATAGATTGAGATATGTAGTACAGGATGAACAACAGTCAGTTAGAACCTGGTAGATTGAGATATGTAGTACAGGATGAACAACAACTAAGGATCAGTTATAACCTGGTAGATTGAGATATGTAGTACAGGATGAACAACAGCTAAGGATCAGTTAGAACCTGGTAGATTGAGATATGTAGTACAACTAAGGATGAACAACAAGATAAGATCAACAACTAAGGATTAGAACCTGATAGATTGAGATATGTAGTACAGGATGAACAACAACTAAGGATCAGTTAGAACCTGGTAGATTGAGATATGTAGTACAGGATGAACAACAACTAAGGATCAGTTAGAACCTGGTAGATTGAGATATGTAGTACAGGATGAACAACAGCTAAGGATCAGTTAGAACCTGATAGATTGAGATATGTAGTACAGGATGAACAACAGCTAAGGATCAGTTAGAACCTGATAGATTGAGATATGTAGTACAGGATGAACAACAGCTAAGGATCAGTTAGAACCTGATAGATTGAGATATGACAGGATGAACAACAACTACAGATCAGTGAACAACAACTAAGGATCAGTTAGAACCTGGTAGATTGAGATATGTAGTACAGGATGAACAACAGCTAAGGATCAGTTAGAACCTGATAGATTGAGATATGTAGTACAGAATGAACAACAACTAAGGATCAGGATCAGTTAGAACCTGATAGATTGAGATATGTAGTACAGGATGAACAACAACTAAGGATCAGTTAGAACCTGATAGATTGAGATATGTAGTACAGGATGAACAACAACTAAGGATCAGTTAGAACCTGATAGATTGAGATATGTAGTACAGAAGGATGAACAACAGATATGTAGTACAGAATGAACAACAGCTAAGGATCAGTTAGAACCTGATAGATTGAGATATGTAGTACAGGATGAACAACAGCTAAGGATCAGTTAGAACCTGGTAGATTGAGATATGTAGTACAGGATGAACAACAACTAGGATCAGTTAGAACCTGATAGATTGAGATATGTAGTACAGGATGAACAACAACTAAGGATCAGTTAGAACCTGATAGATTGAGATATGTAGTACAGGATGAACAACAACTAAGGATCAGTTAGAACCTGGTAGATTGAGATATGTAGTACAGGATGAACAACAGCTAAGGATCAGTTAGAACCTGATAGATTGAGATATGTAGTACAGGATGAACAACAGCTAAGGATCAGTTAGAACCTGATAGATTGAGATATGTAGTACAGAATGAACAACAGCTAAGGATCAGTTAGAACCTGATAGATTGAGATATGTAGTACAGGATGAACAACAGCTAAGGATCAGTTAGAACCTGATAGATTGAGATATGTAGTACAGGATGATGAACCTGATAGATTGAGATATGTAGTACAGGATGAACAACAGAAGGATCAGTTAGAACCTGATAGATTGAGATATGTAGTACAGGATGAACAACAGAGATATGTAGTAAGGATCAGTTAGAACCTGATAGATTGAGATATGTAGTACAGGATGAACAACAACTAAGGATCAGTTAGAACCTGATAGATTGAGATATGTAGTACAGGATGAACAACAACTAAGGATCAGTTAGAACCTGGTAGATTGAGATATGTAGTACAGGATGAACAACAGGTAAGGATCAGTTAGAACCTGATAGATTGAGATATGTAGTACAGGATGAACAACAGCTAAGGATCAGTTAGAACCTGGTAGATTGAGATATGTAGTACAGGATGAACAACAGCTAAGGATCAGTTAGAACCTGATAGATTGAGATATGTAGTACAGAATGAACAACAACTAAGAATCAGTTAGAACCTGATAGATTGAGATATGTAGTACAGGATGAACAACAAGTAAGGATCAGTTAGAACCTGGTAGATTGAGATATGTAGTACAGGATGAACAACAGCTAAGGATCAGTTAGAACCTGGTAGATTGAGATATGTAGTACAGGATGAACAACAGCTAAGGATCAGTTAGAACCTGATAGATTGAGATATGTAGTACAGGATGAACAACAACTAAGGATCAGTTAGAACCTGATAGATTGAGATATGTAGTACAGAATGAACAACAGGTAAGGATCAGTTAGAACCTGGTAGATTGAGATATGTAGTACAGGATGAACAACAGGTAAGGATCAGTTAAAATCTGGTAGATTGAGATATGTAGTACGTGATGAACAACAAGTAAGGATCAGTTAGAACCTGATAGATTGAGATATGTAGTACAGAATGAACAACAACTAAGAATCAGTTAGAACCTGATAGATTGAGATATGTAGCACAGAATGAACAACAGCTAAAATCAGTTAGAACCTGGTAGATTGAGATATGTAGTACAGGATGAACAACAGCTAAGGATCAATTAGAACCTGATAGATTGAGATATGTAGTACAGGATGAACAACAAGCTAAGGATCAGTTAGAACCTGGTAGATTGAGATATGTAGTACAGGATGAACAACAGCTAAGGATCAGTTAGAACCTGGTAGATTGAGATATGTAGTACAGGATGAACAACAAAGGATCAGTTAGAATCAGTTAGAACCTGAACAACAACTAGATTGAGATATAGAGAGATATGTAGTACAGGATGAACAACAGCTAAGAATCAGTTAGAACCTGATAGATTGAGATATGTAGTACAGGATGAACAACAACTAAGGATCAGTTAGAACCTGGTAGATTGAGATTGATGGTCGACATCGAATGTTCGATAATCCCAGAGTTCTTAACACTTGGTACAATCTGTGTACTTCGATATTTACGAACAGCTTACTTGAGTGCATGTTGTTAAACATTTTCAGTCGACTTGTTTGTGCTTTGTTTTCGGAATTGCGCACAAACTAAACATTGGGCTATTTTTCTTCTGTTTACCTGGAGTATCCAAACCCGGTTTCTATCGGTGTGAGTCTACAAACATACCGTTTTGTCACAGAGGAGACTCAGTCCACTTGTAATGTGAAAACGTCGTTTGTTCTTGTATTTATACTGAGACCACAGAGGTTAATCGAAAATACACTTTGATCATTTAGAACACGTAGTCAGAATATTTGTGAAGACGTGCCTTGTTTCAGCTCGGGATGTTCATGTTAATGACAAATAGATGAAATGAACTTATGATGAAAATCTCGTGATTACCATTATCGAGATAAAGGTTTGTATCCAAAGAAGAAACCACCATGTTTAAACTGGTTTCACTTTTTATAGTTGTACAACTCTAGCTTTTAAATAAAAAGACTTTGGAAAGCTCTTGAATCTCGATCAGGTTTTATACGTGTTAAGATATTATAAATGTGACTAGATTCTGAAACTTTGATGTGTGCTGCTATCAGAAGGTTCGTGAAGATCTTTATTAGTTCCAACCAGTAAGAATGTTTAAGTTCCCTTTGTTGTATGGTATATTACCGATGCTGTTCTTAGTTAAACATCAGTATTAGATCGACTATGTATTTTTCTGTGTTGTTTTTCTATCCTTCTGGTGATAATCTGTTCATATTACTGTTATTGAGATGAGATATTAAGCGAAGATACAAAGGGACATTGAGTAGTTGTCCGTGACAACACCTGGTTTTGTAAACATGATATTTTTTGTGGTGTCTGCTCTATGATGTCCTGAACGTTGAATAAAGCATTTTGGATGACAAGGTATTGCTGCCAGACTTCGTCCCAGATAAACATTAGACACAAGTAAGGTTGAAAGTATAATATTGATCCTTTCCGGAGAAAAAAGATCTATTATTTATCGCAGTCCTGACTGGATTTCTTTTCTTGAACAAAGTTGAACTGACAACATCTGATGTTCCACTAGATGTACAAAGAAACATCCAGATTCATAACTTGAGGCTGCAGTTTTCTGAGCGTATAAAGAAACGAATACTGTGTTAAGTAATCTGAAGATTTTCATCAAATCGGACAAGAGATGAAGATAAATATTTATACGATGAATAATATTCAACCAATGGCATGTAGCTGTAAGGTTTCTTATTCCAGAGAGATTCTGTGAATAAGAAATAAACTTTTATTCAAATTTAGAAAGACTGTATAATTTACTACTGCACTTCAAACAAAGAGTAACACTACTTTCTACAGAACATCGTAACCTCCTGATGGGTAGTAGGTGATGTTAACTAGTTGTATTTACTCCAGTCTGTAGCTGCTAAATTAGGGACGGATACCACAGACAGCTCACGAGAGCAGCTTTACATAAAATTAGAAACAAAAACATATCTTCATGAACCTTCACTAGATGCATAATGATGTCTCATCAGAATATGAAGTGTGAAAGTTCTACTTAACTAATGATCGTGACGAGTACAGATATCAAAAACGTTTATGAATGATAAATAAAAACAAGTATATTCTGTGAATCAAACATCGTCAAAAGGAACAACGAAAAGTAAATTTCAGTAAACAGTGTTAAATATCTCTGTTAAGTATTCTCGTCCTGAAACTAGATTTGTAAATACGGAAAAAACAAAATATATACAGAGAATCAGTTATTGTACAAAAACACATCTTCATTATTTTCAAACATTTACCCGAAAAATAAGTTTACCTTTGTTTATATTTCAAGAATAAGCAGACATATTACATATCGAAAAGATATATCGTATATTTCATACAAAATTGTATAGAATGAAAATTGACATAGTTTATATCTTATTATGTATGTAAACCCAAAAATAATAATTTTGATACACATATAAACATGCGTTGAGTGTTAATGGGTGTTTATTTATTCATACACGTTTTGTAAAGCCCCTCATCATTTGCATACAAAAAATTAATAAACCATGTATCCTCCACTGGTTCAGTCGAAAGTCTAAAGGCTTAAAACGCTGAAAGCCTGTGTTTGCCCACATGTGGTGGGCACAACACAGATAGCCCAATCTGTAGTTTTGTGCTTAGCTAAAAACAATACTAACCACGTGACGTGTTAGTTAGCTGTTTCAAACATGTAAATGCACAGACATACTGATATCAATGATCATGTTAGTGGATATCTGTCCAACAGGTACACTGTATACAAAGTTCGTGTAAGCTGCACACCTTGCAACATATGATTAAGTTTTAACAACGAATTAAATGTTTGTTTATTGCTATTTACTTAGTGTTATAGATGTATTAAATTTATGATTATAGTGTGTGTGTCTTTAAACGTGTGACAACTAAGATACAATGTTCAATTTCCTGTATTCTATTTCTAACACACACTTTCACTGTTTTCTGGTGTATTCCAGAACCAGAATATCTGAGCCTTTTGAAATGGTTACAGTTTCTCCTTAACAACAACACTGTACACTTTTATCCAGTAAGAAAACATGACATGAATAACAAGTGCTGGATGATCAGTAACTTAGTCAGTTAAATTCCTTTTTATTTATTTAATGAGTGAACACAAACACGAGTTATATGACTACAAAATACTGACGAACAGGAACCTGAGGTATTGTGTGTGTGGTGATATTACCTGGATTTTCCCGGATATTGTCATTAATATAGCCAGTTTAATTATAACACATACCGTTTCTCCTGATAGCAGCCACAATTCTGAAATTACCATCTCTATCTAGTAGGTGAACTCCTGTAATGTTTCCACACACTAAATCCATCATACAAACTAGAATGAGTAACTTTAAATTGTCCTCTGCAAAATGTTAACAGAAAGCGTTACTTGGTATAAAAATAATACACGGTGAAACTTTACAGTGAAAATATCAAGGAGTTAAAATTGTGTTAATCTGAATGTAAGCGACGGTTTTACGTGTGGTGAAAGTTTATTCAATTTCTTGTTGATTGTAAACGTCAATCATAAATCACGAATGAATTAATTTATGGATCATGTTGGCGAAGCATTATTATAATTAATGTACTTGTCATCAGACATGAACGTTAAACCTACCACACTTATAATACTATATTCTATAGCCAGTCCTGTGGAAAGTTTCAACAATTAAAAGGATACATAATAATAGTATTCAAATCACACTAATTCGGTCGTATCTATTGGACACGACGCGTTTCACTCAGTCCAGAGCTCATCAATAAAGTGCATTATTAAAAGATATAATATGACTAATACTGGTATGTGATAATTGGATTTATTTGATTGTTACGAAAGTTACAGAATGGCTAGTTGTGTTTTACATCCCAGGATCATCGAAACCTGGTTTTTAATGTCATGATACTGAATACTTACTACTGAGCCACCAGTGGTGAGAGTGAAAGATGTTTCATGTTTGTTTTTATAGAAAGTGATTAAAATGATGTTCAACACAAGGCAGTGTTTAAAATGATTTATGGCAGTCGTTTGAATATTACCTTACTTTCATAAGGAACAAAATAATGAATTAGCCTTGCTGTAAGTAACAAAGTGACCCATGGTGGTTATGATGACCATGTCTGGAACGAATGTTTTGTGGTATTCATTTCGTCATCGTCCAGACCAGCTGTGCTCCACACACTGGACACATGTTTTTATTACAACAGTGAAGGTGAAATCCTACTATTTAGTCTGACAAGAAACGGAATAGGGTGGTAATGTGAACTATCTGCCTCCACTATAGTTTGTCTTTTCAGATTTAGCGCAAATAGCATCGATATAGGTTTTTGAGAAATTCAACAAATAAACATCAAGCAAGATGCCATATTTTAAATATGTTAATTAGTTGTGTGTAGGTGAACAGCGTGTACTTCAACCACATCTGACAACTTTCTTTTCAAATATTTTGTAATATTTGATGGTGTTTGACTGATAGAAAGGCTAGAAAAGAATCACGTGATTTTTATTATGTTTTTCGGGAAATATATTTATGTCTCATATGAAAACAATTCTAGTTCTTCTTTATTTGTAGTTAAGCACAAATCTACATAATGGATTATCTCTGTTTTGCCCACCACATATATCTAAACCCGGATTCTAGCGTTGGAAATTCGCAGTCATATCTTTGTGCCACTAGGAGGCAAGAGAACTTTCTAAAGATATATTGATTTTTGTTAATTTTTAGTGAAAAAGCCATGCCTTGTACCAGAAACACAAAACTGTATGTTGTAAAACGTTCTCTCCAGGTGTTACTGCTGGAAAAAAGTTTGACGTTTTTTATCTCTAAATATTGTTTTGTTTCTTTGTTTGGAAATTCTCACAAAGTTACCTAAGGAATATCGGTGTATAGTTGTCCTTAATGTTGAACCTATAGACTCTGGTTTACACTCTCTTACGTATTTAAATCTCGATCATAAATGAGCTAAAACAGTTTGTGTATTTTCATCCGAACTGCTACGTTAGCGCAATCTCTTGCTTAAAATGATTCTATATATGACTTTTATTATAAAAACATATTTTAGTCTTGAAAACAAATTCTTGTAATTTTAGATCAACGTTAAGCCGAAGTTCAAGACTAAATGATGCCATTTACTATAAACAGTTTTATAATACTGTTGATTAACTATTTCCACCTGCATCTATTAAATTACGTTTCTGCTGAGTCAGATCTGAAATCTAAACGTTATCTTTAATATCCTTTAATCCTGATAACAAATCTTCTATCTTAACAAGATGTCGTCTAACTAAGATCTTATACTTCTGAATTAACCCTTGCTGTAAAATCCTTACTAAAATACAACAGTTAAACAACTTACAGGCTCAGTTTGTTTTGTTAAACAATTTTTTGCTATGTGGCTAACCTTACCACACTTAAAACACTGCAAGTCCTCGCACTTATTTTGTCCGTTTCGCCAGTTTACTGTTTCATTCATACTCTTACTTATCATACTTATTACAGACTGCTTGTGTTTGTATATCTGTTGCTCTCTTGTTTCCTCGATTAAATCTAATAAGGTTGCTCGTGGGGTATTGGATTCATTAACATCATTCCGAGCTCTATCGCTAAGCGACTTCGCTCATACTCAGACTTTAGTGTATCTTGGATCATCATATAATTTAAGTTCTATGTAATCTATTACCTTGCTCTTGTAGCTTATGTCCAAACACTCGAACAGACTCGCCTTTTTCTTGATTCATATTTGGTAATTGTGCCATGATTGTGCTTGGCGTTTCTCGTTTACCATATTCCTCTGTCAGCATACGTATTAAAAACTGAAAATCTACAGTTTCACACAATGCCTCAATGAAACGTTTTGCTTTTCCTGCTGTTCTCAGTCACAAAATGTCTGATTTCTGTGCATCAGTCTAACCTGATATTCTAACAGCTTCATTTAATGCATCTATAAAACTTTCGACATCCTTGTCGAGCTTACAGTGAAAAAAGGTATCGTGCCGTTAAGTGTGTAGTGCCTTACAAACCTACTTGAGTGGGTGTATCTGAAACAGCTTCCACATAATCATCAGCCCTTCTGGTAGTAGTAGTGTCCAGTACCTCACAACCTACTTGAGTAAGTGGATCTGACACGGCTTCCACATTATCATCAGCCCTTCTAGTAGTAGTGGTGTCTATGCCAGCAGTAGCCACAGTTACTTATTTAATTTTATTTTCGACTTACCCTACCTATAGAACCTTAAACTAACTTCTCTACCTCAAATTCTTTCTTTATTTTAACCCACCTGTTGTTAGTTACTCCAACAATATCCTCCAAGACTTCACCAATCACGTAACGGTGAGAAGGCAGGCCGAGTGGTTGGTTTAGCTCAACTGTTGGAACTTCGACTGACAGTACGTGTTGTTACACGACTTATTTATTTTTAAGTGAGGATGTAGTGGGTGAATGGAGCAAACAGATACTAACTGTCTTACCTCTTGTCTTACACTGCAAAAGTAGGGACGGGTAGCGCAGATAGCCCACCTTTAGCTTTACGTGAAATTCAAACCAAACCACGTCGATAGAACATCAGAATTAGTTATCATAAAATGGTTAATAAAGATAAATTATTGTTAATCAAGAGCTTGAAACCATTGATGTTGAATATAAGTACAGTTTGAATTTCAAAGGTATTAAAGATATATCGCTGATGTATTTTCAAGGTAGCTCATGGGGGGAATAATCTTCCAAAACTGATATTTATCAAATACAGTTGACGAACTAACCGATAGATTAGACTCGATATTTGTTTTTAGTATTTTAAACGATTTATCTACTGAGTAATTAAGAAAGATAAATTAATAGCGGAAACACTAAATATTTTAAAATCCTGTATGGATATAGGTTGACGTACCATAACGAGTAGAAGACAACTAATATACAATTTATAGATACATAACATAGAGTAGGAAACTGTCCAATGACTTTGTACTTAGATATCGAATATCCAGTACGTTAGCTCAGTAGGTAAATCACTTGACCATTGTACAGGGTATCCAGGGTTCGATACCAACCTTACTAGTAAGTGATGTAGGGGTGAAGTTTGTAGAGCACTTGCATAACGTACGACAGATAATATTACATAAAAATGAAATTACCACACCAAGAAGCTTTATTCCAATTAGAGGACGAGACTTTATTTTAGTAACACACATACTAAAACATATAAAATCTTAAATTCATTTGAAAAATGAAACTTTAATAAAATTCTGTAATTCTTCAGACAGAACAGTGTAAAAATAATACATATAGTGTCTTCTTCACAGAGAATAATAGAATAATCAAGTATGTGTTGATAAACCAGGAAGCTACGGAGGGAAAGAAAATACAGCAATACATTACTTCTAATTGTACTACAGTTGGTCAGCTACAGAAATGATACACGTAAAGCAATGTTTCTAGTATTGTATTTTTTATATTGCACTGATTTCTGATTTGAGTGACAATGAAGATATGGTGCATAATGGGAGATTTTTAATTTTATATTATTGGATTAAGAGAGAATTAGAAACCAGTATAAATAAAGAGAGCCAACAAAATCATAATAAACAAATTTTATCATGAACCACAGTAGTGTTTCATAAAATGGATCACAACAAAACCGTATAGAATGTGACGACGAAAAACACCTTAAATAGTAAATATTCAAGTCAGTTAAAACACTTTAAACCCTTTGTTGTTTATTACTAAGACTATACACATATAAAAATATGTAAAAATAGAAGCAGTACAAAACGACCCATTTAAAAATGTTAAATATGAGGTGAAAGAAGAATTATCAGCCCATAACACATAAATATATTTATATGTAACATATAGATACTGAAATGCTTTCTACATTCTACACTCGGTCACCTCTAGAGGCACAGCGGTGCATCTATGAATTTATAACGCTAGAAACCTAGTTTCGATACCCGTGGTGCTCATGTAATTTTGTGTTTAATTCTAAACAAACGGTGTTTTCAAGTAGCCAACCCCTATATTATATATGAAGAGAAATAGTAAATAAATCAATACACATAACATCAAATTTATTACACACATCGTATAATAATTACTTTAAAATACACGAAGAAATATTTATAGTGACATTTTAGTCTTACATGTTTTATTTGAAAGACTGCTGTTGTACTTGTTATACTCACGTAGTGGAGGTTGTGTCTTGTATATAGTTTTACTTTACTATACATACATAATGTCGTTACACGGCAGCTATTAATGTTCAATATATTCTCAAACAAATCTCCATCTGCAGTTTAACATTTTATATTTCAAACAAATGCTATCAAATCGTCAATAGTACAGTAAATCATCACGTACCGTATCAACGACTAAAAGGGCGAGCATGTTTGGTGTGACGGGGATCCGGACTCGCGATCCTCAGATTACCCTTATGCACCTGGCTATGCCGGGCCCGTTTTAATTTGGGATACATTGAGTCGTTAATAGGTTAATTCACTTTCAAAGACTGACTAATGACATGTATGTAGTATTTAATGTTACACTTACATATCAAAACTCACACTACAGCACGTGACCCATAGGTTGCTTGTTGAGCACCCTAAGTACTTACAAGTGCTACAAGTGTTGTGTAATTGAGTGTAGGAATGTAAAGAGCGTGCTTAGATGTTTGATTATAAATATAAAGAGAACCACAAAATTTTTATTAGTTTGCTTTTAGTAGCATCTATTTCTGTAGAGGGCATGCTTAGATGTTTGATTATATTTACACAACCCCCTTCAAACATGTGGTCAGCTATTGGTCAGTTACTTCTTTTTTTTTCTTTGTGAACCTGACGATGACCGAAAAAGGTCGAAAAGTTGTTCGCTCCTCTACATAACTAAATTTCTCAACTAATACCAACCGTTTTTAAATATATACTTTTCTTTACAAGTTGTTTTTCTCGTCATCACGGATTAAAAAAAATGTGTTTGTTTTTTCCCCAATAACACGTAACTAAATACATGAAACCCAGTTTATGTGTGTCTCTGTACGTATGAAGACCTTTTCACATCTCAGAACACATCAGTTCATTATATACGTATGGACAACACAAAACCACCCGAGCAGAACATTTAATATACTGAAACGAAACATAAAAACTAAAACAATTTAAAGTTTCTATCTCACAGTAAACCAAAGATCTTAAAAAAGATAAATACAATGGAAGCTATACCCGTTAACGAAATAAATACAAAAATAAACAGATACAATGGAGGGTACATGTAATTAAACCGATGTTCAAAAACATAAAAACAACACACAATAACTATATTTGATATTATTACTTTTACTTTAACACTTACTTACTGTAAAGTATCACACAATATTACAGTTTGTTTTTATCACAACTAGAAAATTGTGTATCCTTTCAACTTTAAAACACAGAAATAGATGCTGCTAAAAACAAACTAATCAGAAAACAATCGTGGTTCTCTTTATTTTTATATTTCATGTAATACAAACATATATATATGTTTAAACTTGTATATGCAGAATAAATCTACAGAAGAGAAACATCTCAAACTTGTTTCTCTGTGATTTACACCAACAAATCGTTACACTTGTTTATACTCTTTTATTTATACTCTAGGTACAAATTGTTAACTAAGTTTAAGAGAAACTGTCTTTTGTATAACTCTACTTTTAAAATCTTCACTTTTCAGTTTTATATTTCTCTTTTCATTTTCCCTTTCTTTCATTACGTAATTTATAATAATTGATTGAGTAGTATTGTTTCACTTCTAACCAATATAAATTGTGAGACAAAACAATAAAGTTGAACCACGATACTATTAAATATCTGTATGTAGTAACTATGGAGACGAAATATTAAAATATAAACCGAACTGTGCGAAGAAAGAACAAAATCTTTATGGTCAAAGGTTGCTCACCTCGTATTCCCCATGTTCTTCGGCCATTACAGTTTGTAGATATAATGTTTTGCATAAATATTTTAAATGTGAATTAAATTCTTGAAATGAGAAACAAAAGTTAGACAACTGGTAACATTTACTTTACTCTACAACCTATGAGAAGGTTAGCGATTACTGGGCTGTTTTACATCACGTCGTACTGGAAAACTTTGAAAAAGTAAAAATTTTCTCAGAAAAAAGATTCAGTTTACAGCAAATACTGCAGGGGAAAAGTGTTCAGGTTGTGCTGATTCAAACAGTCATTTTGTATCTCTTAAATGTGCTACACTTTGTTAAAGAAAACCCACCAGTTTTTCTTTTCTTGAAACTATACTTATAAATTACATCATTAAAATATAATCAAACCTTCAGGTTCAGTCCAGGTTCTTGTTACAAGAAGAATACTTAAAATTATATCTGTGACAAACAAAGGAATTTTATACGTATCGTATTTATTTTTCTAATTGTCTAACTCTAGAATACCAAAAGTGGAAATTTTAAATAGATTTTTCTTTGTTGTGCCATTTGATAGATATGCCATAACTTATTTATTGTTTCGGTCACATACACTGATAGATACAGATATACATGCCATATTATAGTAAGATTAGAAAATGTGACGTTATTAATTCTTTATATTGGACTTACCAAATATATATATCTTCAACACCATATAATGCTCCAATTGGTAATACATAGCCGATACTATGTTGTTGTATTATTAATTAACTTTGCTTTTACTTCGTGATTTTGGTAAATTTGTAATAATTATTTTTATTACAATTATGCTAACAACTTAATATACTGTGATGGTTTACCCGGTGTCTTCTCATCATCAGACAAATGTCTACAACACTTTTGTTACTAAGTTTTCTCAAGCATCTTTGTTGATTTTGAAATTTCACACAAAGATACATGAAGGCTATATGCGATAGCCGTCCTCAATTTAGCAGTGTAAGACGAAAGAGAAAGCAACCAGTCATCACCACCTACTACCAATTCTTCGGTTACTCTTTTACCAACAAATAATAGGATCGACAGTAACATTATCTCGAACCCACGGGAGAAAGGACGAGCATGGTTGGTGTGAAGGGAGTCGTACCTGTGACCCTCAGATTACGAATCAAGCGCCTTAATCATCTGGCCATCTTTGGAATGTTTCCTTAAGTAATAATTTAAGAATCATTGATAAGGATATTAAATTTGGTAAAGTGGTCAAGAATAACCACTTTTTGGTTAAGTGGTCATTTCAGGTAAGAATAACAATGGTACTCTTGGATGATATAACCTGAATATTTTTTATTCAGTGATAGTTCTTTTAAAATATTTCTTTAGGGCTCAGAAGGTTAGGATGAATCTAAACATAAATTTATAAAAAGTAGAAAAGGTAGAATTTTCTGTCAAGGAAGAATAGGGGTAGACAACTGTTTTTTGGAAAGTTCCAAATGTTTAATAGCTCTTACTAGTAGAACCCGTTTGGTTTCGTCAGTATAACAGACCATACGGTCTTCATACGAATAAAAATATTCACAAGTTTCGAGTTAAGAGAAATTCGGATGACTTTAGTCAGAGGACATCTTGTGTGTATGATATGGGGTTAAAACTAATCTGGAACTAAAACGTAATTCGTGAGTTATAAAATAACCATTACTAATCATCTACTGCAATGTATTTTTTTTTAACTTTGTGATCCTTTACTGCACCTGTTTTTTATCCTTCCACAACTTGTGAGCATCTTTCAGGTTTTGAGTGCACACCAACGTATCATATTTTAAACTTTAAGTAAAAAATAATTATAAATCTGTATGAACAGTTTTACTCAGGCATACTTTATAATTTTGTAACATTTAGTGAGTGTAAGTCACAAAGAAGTAAGAAACCAATCCAGACTTTCATGTTTGTTAACATGCACGTATGTGTATTTTCTTAAAACAAAGCCACGTTGGGCGATCTGCTGAGTCCACCGAGGGGAATCAAACGCCTGATTTTAGCATTGTAAGTCCATAGACTTGCTGCTGTACTTGCGAGGGACTGTTTAATATCTAAACTATAACGTGTTTCTCCAGTAGACAATTTACTTACTAATTTTTTAAATCATAATCACAAATCCTATGATTGTATTTGTTAATAAATGTTTATTACTTAACATACTAATTACTCATGTCTTGGTTTTCGTACAGTTTTCTTTGTGGTTTATTTGCTACAAACTTTTTATTTTACCATTCTATGATGTTATAGACTTCGATCTGAACAACAACCAATGAAGATCGACTTTGAAAATAGCTGTCGTCAACATCTAAATGTGATTGGGCATTATATACTACTATTTTATACACACACACACACATATATATATCGTGAACCGTAGTGTCATTCCAACAGTTTATCTTTGTCTCCTGTTTATGGTATCTTTTTCTCGCGTTAAGTTTGAAAACCTGCGGACGAAGACAGAGCTCAGCATTTTTTAAATAACGAAATAACAGGTATGAATAATGGTGACAACAAGCAGAATATTCTACACTAGCTTGTTAGGAATTAATAACACTGTCATTCACATTTTAAAATGTGACGTAACGGTATGTTATTGTTGAGTGGCTTTTAACAGAACACTTCCTATACAAACTTGAAACATAAAATATGGAAAACTGACACCCTTTTGACACACTTACTTTAGAGCAGTGATTCCCAACCTTTTTTGTGCCCCGCACCCCTAACAAATTTTCTAGAGTATTGCAAAATAACTCAATTTGTTTTTGTCACTGGTAGTAACTTGTGTATCCTTTCAACTTTATATGTTTGTTTCTTAATAGTACCTATTTATGTATTTTAATCTAATCATAAAACATTTTGTGGTTCTTTCTATTTTTATTTTTCACATATTACGACTGGATAATACATATATATATATATATGTATACACACACACATATATAAATCTACAGACGACATGTATGACTTGTTACATCTCAAACTTTTCCTCTGAGATATACACCAACAAACGGTTATACACTTAATTGCGAAGGGAGACCCTTTATTCATTCTCCAGGTACAATTTGTTAAAAAAGTTTAAAGGAGAAATTGTTTTTTATAACTCAACTTTGAACATCTTCTGTCTTTTCCAACTGCTATCCCTTACTTGTCTGTTTTATATTTATGTCTTTATTTTCCTTACGTCATATATATACAACAATTGATTGACAAATATTGCTCAATACAAACTGAGAAAGACAATAATGAAATTGTTGGGAGTCTTTTGATAGAAACGGACATTTTCTATCTGTTAAACTTGCTACTGTTTATTGATAAAAACAAGTTTGTTTTATTTTTTTAAACTGCGTTTCTTAAAGCACCACGCTAGTGCAGTGGTATGTCTCCGGATTTACAACGCTTAAATTAGGGGTTGGATTCCCTTTGGCTTCACTGTAAGAAAGCAAACACCATTTCTTATAACTATAAGTTACATCAATAAAGATACAATCAAACTTTCAAGTTTAGTCCAAGTGAAAGCTGGGTTCTTGTCACAAGGAGGGTACTTTACATTCTATCGATCTTAAACAAAGGAATGTTATAAGTATCGTATTTAGTTTTATAACTGTATGAATCTAGAATACCAAATGTGGGAATTTTTAAATAGATTTTGGTTTGTGGTGACATTTTATAGATATGCTATGATGTATTTATTGTTTCTGTAGATAGATACAGATATAAACACCATCTTATAGTAAGATTAAAAAATATGACGCAATTCTATATATTGAATTTACCAAAAATATTTTTATTCAACATTGTAACATGCTACAGTTGTTAATATACAGCCTATACTATGTTGTTGTATTATTAATTAACTTTGCTTTTTGTTCGTGATTTTAGTAAAGTTTGATAATTATAATTATGTAACCCACAACAACTTAATACACTGTGATGGCTCACCTAGTATCGTATTATCATTACTAAAATGTTTACGACATTTCAATTTTTAACACTCCTACGAAAAAAATATTTACATCCAATAAAGTGGTTTTGGGGCCTATCAGGCCCCATATATTTTTCCAACAGAAACACAGTGATTTAGCAACATTCATTGCAAACAACTTTAGAATGGCTCTGACAAACATTTTTTTTACAATTTGAGCAAACAATTTTCGACTGTCTATCTTTTGATCTGCCGCACAAATGGCATCGTCCCTCTTTTGCCCTTTTGCAGGCGGTTCACATGAGGTTGTTTTGTCATTATCTTTGCAGTAAATTTCTTTGATTTCAAGCACCAATTGCCGTATAAATTCTCTTCTGGCTCTTGATTTATGTTGACGAAGAAATTCTGGATGTTTTGTCGAGTATAGAACGAAAGCATTGTACGCAGCAAGATCTAGAATGTTATAGAATATGCAGACTGACCAGCGCTTTGATCGCCTCTTTGTTGTATAATATCTCACCAGTTGATCGAGAGGGTCGACACCTGCCTTCGTTGCATTGTAAAGATTGACGATTTCGGGCTTTCCATTCTCTTCTACTTCACCAGACTGATGCTGAGAACTCAGTAGTAGCACATATTTTCCTGGTTTGTCTGAGTGCCTGAGAAGAGTGATGTCGTCATGGTAGAAAAACTTTGGTGATAACTCTCTATCTTAATTTCCGTATGATTCCAACAAGTCCTGTTCTTTTTGTTCGTAGGTACTTGGCAAGTGTCATTGTTATGAAGAAATTATCTGTCGTATTTTTGTTCTTCCTTTTCCAAGACTCAGTTATCTGACTATTCTTTCTCCTTGATTTGTTTCTGCCGTATTTCCAACCTTTCCAGTATAAATTTGAGCGTTGAGGAGGTAACTTGTCTTTGCATCTGTTAGGCACCAAATCTTTATTCCGTATTTGCATGGCTTTGTCGGAATGTATGTTCTGAAGCTAACTCTTCCTTTGAAGTTACATAGTTGTTCATCCACTGTCAGGTATTCGCTTGGGTTGTAACTGTTTTTGCAATTTTCAATGAAAAACTTCCAGACTCCAGAGATGGCGGCATCTTTGATTTCTCTATTTCTTTGAGAGTGGATGTCAAATCTGATTTTTGAGCACATTTTTTTGAATTTGTCTTGTGTAATCAGTGTTCGCAAAAATGGCAAACCGAATTCGGTTGAAAACATTTCGTCTATCGATGCATTTTTGGATTTGCTTATTCCAAGGAAAAGATTAGCTGCGATCCATTTCTAGAGGTCTTCTTCAAAAATTGGTTCTTTCATGACGGTGTTTGTTGAGTGAATGATCTGTTCCATCATATTATCAGAAATAAAAATTTTGAATGTTTTGAATGGTGTAGAGACTCTTGGAGCAGCTTGCCTTGTAATGCCTGGGATACCATTGAATATATTGAGAGCTGCGGTTCTCCTGTTGATCCTTGAAGGTGTTGTTGAATAAGTAAAATTCTTATCTTTGGACAAAAGTTCGTTCACTGGCATCGTAGTAAGATCTTCTTGATTACTTTCTTCACTTTCAGAAGGGTACGGAGCGATTTGTTCATCATTTTCGGCTTCAGAAGGATCATCATTACAACTTTCAGAGTAGTCTTCGACTATCATGTTCACTTTCATCGTCGAATGGTTTTGTCAGTAAATGTACAGCTTCATCAAGAAATATCATTTTTGACACGGTTTGAAGATTTCAGCTCCTACATATATAGGATTTGTGGATTCTTCTAAAATATTCTAGATTATTCTAAATGCTTCTGTAAAGTTTCTAGAATGTTCTAGAACAGGCGTGGGCAAACTAGGCAATAATCAGGACCGTCTAAAATTATTGTTGGAGTAGAGTTATTATCCTAAATATCAATCTTTTGAAAAGAAGTTGTAAAATAATAATATAATTTGCTTTTTTCGGTTGCCCAGGCCTGTTCTAGAATTATTCAGGAAATAAATAAAGTTATTTTTATGTTTTTCGATCTGGGGCCTAATAGGCCCCAAAATACCCTTAGTGGATGTTTAAAAAAATTTTAAATATTATTTCGCAAATGTCTGAAAAGTCAAAATTTTATTGCTCCTTAAAATATAAAGGGATAGGGTCAGTTAATGGCAATTTCATTTAAATACAAAATTATTAGCCTAATATTAATAACCTTTCAAGTTGCTCTGGGGCCTATTAGGCCCTAATTTTCGTAGGAGTGTTAAGTTTTCTCAGCTGTGTATGGAACATTTTCTCACGTTGGGTGACACTCAATTATGGGGCATTGATAATGTGGTAGAGTTTACAAAAATAAGCAATATTTTGATCATGTAGTCATTTTAGTTAAAATAACAATTTTAGGTAGGATGTTGTGGTTTTGAATTAAGCACAAAGCTATACAATGGGCTATGACTCGTGACTGGGCGGTATGCTGCAGCGGTCAATCCAATTATTTCCTTGTAAAACAGTGTTTCGTGAATGGTAATCACTAAGTACCTTTCATCTTTTCTTTCACTGCTAAATTATCGACGGCTATAGCAGATAGCCCTCGTGTAGCATTTAGCCAAATTCAAACAAACCAACAGAGTCTTTAGACAAATCTGATAAGCTAAACTGTGACGTAATGGAATGTTATTATTGAGTGGTTCTTAACAGAACACTTCCTATACAAACATGGAACATCAAACATAGTAAACTAAAACTGTTTTGACACACCTACTCTAAAACTACCCTTTATTTATAACCTAGGTATAATTTGTTAACTACCTTTAAAGGAGAATTTGTCTTTTTTATAACTCAACTTTGAACATCTTCTGATTTTTCCCACTGCTATCTCTCACTTATCTGTTTTATATTTCTGTCTTCATTTTCCTTTTCGTTCGGTCCCCCATTGGTACAGCGGTAAGTTTACGGATCTACAACACTAAAATCACGCGTTCGATTCTCCTCTGTGGACTCAGCAGACAGTTTGGTGCGGCTTTGCTGTAAGAAAACATACACACGTTCTCTTTCGATTACGTCACATATTTTCAACAATTGATTGACGAGTATTGTTACGCTTTTAACCAATACAGACTGTTAAAGCCAACAATAGAATGGAACCATTATGTTATTGAATATTTGCATATAGTAACTAAGGAGACAAGATGTTAAAGTAGAAACCGAACTCTGCGAAGAAAAATCAAACTTTTGTAGTCGAAAGTTTTTCACCTTACATATCATGGGTACTTCTGGCCAGTACAATTTGGTAGATATAAAGTTTTGTATAAATATTTTAATTGTATATTCATATGAGGTCATTCTATAAATCTGAATTAAATTCTTAAAATGAAAAACAAAAGTTAAACAACATGTAGGGAACATTCATGCTACTCTACAACCTGTGAGAAGTTTAGTAATTAGGGTTAGCAAACATGGGTCTGTTTTTGATAGTGTGGCACTGAAAGATTTAGAAAAAGTGAACATTTTATAAGAAAAAGATTCTTCTTACGGCAGCTACTTGATTGTGCTAATACAAACAATCATTTTTTATACATTAAATGTGCTACTGTTTGAATAAACAACAGTTTTTAAACTCCATTTCTTAAAGCTCTATTTATAAATTACATCAAACCTTCAGATTTAGCCCTCGTGAAAGTTGGGTGCTTGTTACAAGGACAGAACTAAAAATTCTGCTCTATGATAACCAAGGTTTTTTTTTGTATGTATTGTAGTTATTTTGACAATTGTCTCAATTTTGGATACCAAAGTGGAAAATTTTCATTGGTTTTTGTTTAAAGTTAAACCAAAGTAATCTAAATTGTCTCTTTAAACTTAAATTGATGACAAAGACCATTATAAAGTGATCTAAATTGACTCTTTAAAGTGAGAACAACTGATGACAAATGGCGTCATAAAGACCATCTCTGTTGTCTCTGAACTTAAAACAAATCGACGAGATTTGAGAGTTGTAACACCTCTGTTATCTCTCTAAATCTTAATTGTAGTTAACGACACATCTTTTATCGGTAAAGTTATGCTTCTAATCTTTAATTTGTAAAGGCCCGGCATGGCCAAGCGCGTAAGGCGTGTGACTTGTAATTCGAGGGTCGCGGGTTCGCGCCCGCGTCGCGCTAAACATGCTCACTCTCCCAGCCGTGGGGGTATATAATGTTACGGTCAATCCCACTATTCGTTGGTAAAAGAGTAGCCCAAGAGTTGGCGGTGGGTGGTGATGACTAGCTGCCTTCCCTCTAGTCTTACACTGCTAAATTAGGGACGGCTAGCACAGATAGCCCTCGAGTAGCTTTGTGCGAAATTCCAAAAAATAAACAAACTTTAATTTGTTCCACAGATTTATTTGATAATACTACTACCCTAACCCTGATTCTTCTGCGAACGCGAGTTATGTAGAACCAGAAGGTGGTTTCTGAACGACTGCACTACACGTGTACAAGAGTGTAGTTTAAGTAAATATGACACCTAACGTAACGTTATTAATGGTCATGTTGGCCATGTAAATTCAAATATTACGAAACGGTAATTTTGGCTACATACATTCAAATATTTCGTAACAGTAATTCTGGTCATATAAATTATGTACTGTATTTGAAGTTTTATGAACTGCACCTTCGTGGAGTTTAGGATTATATGAGATTTCATTAATATATTTTAAACGTGTAGTAAAAGTTTGGTGAAACGGAGAGCGCTTAGAGACAACAGTTGGTTCGTTTCGTGTTACATAGATAACGTACCCTCTTTTGTCTCTGTACTGGTAGTTTCGTTAATAATATTAGCTATAGTATCTAATTATATTACTTTTAAAATATTTATTTATTAGTAAATAAAAGTTATAGATTTTGTTTCGCATTATCAACTTAATATACGTATTTAGGACTAAAATAAATCTCCTAAGCTGGTCTAGCCTCATGAGATGTTATTGGGATTAAGGCCGAAAATGATACTTTTTATAAAAAAAGAACGTTAGAAAAAGACATTTAATTATCTATACTTATTAAAAGGTTTATTTGTTGTTTTTTTTAGAATCACTCTAAGTAGGTAGCTTGCTTTGATCTTAAGTCAATATTAATGTAATTTGTACAACAAAGCTATTGTATGTATTATTAATAACTATTAGCTTGTGTGTACCTCTTGATGTACTTTTTAAAGTTACATTTCACATTATGTGCAAGTTATTCAGTAGTTTAATTAATACCTTACGTCTAGTCCATTTAAGTGGTTTAACTGCTCGTGTGTAAATTAAATACAATGACTTTGTGTAATTTATAATAATTTAATCACTTACGTATACCTTCCAAGTTGAAGATGTTTTACCACTTATCAAATTTGTGTGATAGGTGTAAGTAGTAATCTAAGAATATTTTAAACTTTGTAGAATTTAAAAGAAAATTGTTATTACCCACTGGTATTTAATATAAGGAATGAAAATACAGCCATTAATTCATTTATCTAATCTTTCAAAGTATTATTTTAAAATACCTTAAGATACACAAAGAACAACACAATTCTGAAGGATGCGTTTTGATTTCTAGTGTCTTACTAAAATATTTTCATCATTATTCAAAGTATGTCTAATTCGTAAGCATTTTGAGTCTCTAGTTATTTTATTTACTGGTTATGTAAAACTATATTATTCCTCAAAATGTACGAGCAAAAACTGGATGTTCATAGAATGTCTCCTACTACATTGCAGTCTGTTTTCAGTAAGGATGCCCCACTCAAACTTTACTACTTCATAGGTTGAGGTAAGTATTTGAGAATAATACGAATCTTATTTTATTTATTTGTTGTGCCTTGTTACGATGGGTTTAGTTTTAAACCTTACCTACTTGGTACTATATTAATTACTCAATTTAGCTCTTGTTACATGGAGCTTAAACATCATACTGCTATTGTTCAAGCAGTTTCAACATCATTATTATCACCGAAATCAAAGGTAGACTGAGGTTATGTTTGCATCCATGTGTTTGTGTGTTTATCAGCAATATTTCTCGAAAACATTTGGGTAGATTTGAACGAAAGTTAGTATACATTTGGACTATGACCCAACTCAGAAGTGATTAATATTTGAGGGCCGATGTCAAAGATTACAA
>NW_027467782.1:44679252-44738589 GCF_004210375.1 Tachypleus tridentatus | reverse complement strand
CAAAATCAAACAAATAATTATTAAAACGATACAAAAAACACTGTTGTTTTGTATAGTGAAACAATCATTAAGAAAGTCTTACTTTACCTGACTTAACATATATAAATATATGGACACATAACTTGTTAGTTGATTTGTTATCTAGAGATACTGATATATATATATATGGATTTGGTATTTAGTTGAAACTTCAAAGTATGAACAAGTGTGATGTAGTGTGTGGTTCAGTTCTTTATTTATTCAATAAAATGTATTCCTGAAGTTCATATGTATATCATTATATATAATTTAATGCGAAATTTATGTTGTTACTATAGATTTAAGTATTAGTGCACAGTTGATACAATGTATACAAGGATGTTGGCATACATATTTGTAATCTTTTCCATAAAATGTGTCTACTCTAAGTGCATGCTTACATAATCTCAGACATTTTGAGCTAGTTCAAACATCTGAGAACCTGTTTGAATCAAGTGCCAAAGAAATTTAATAAGATTTTTTATCTTATTTGCATCATGGCACATTTCAGGCTAAATTTGTTTCAAAAGTTGTTACATTTTCCTCCTCAGACCTTTACTCTTTTGCTCTGTCAAAGCCTCCATCACTTGAGAAATGTGTAGCTCACAGTAAAGGTTTTCCAAAATTCTAATCAAGAGTGGCGATCGCTCTATTGTCCTGACCTCTTTCAGTTTGTTTTCTTGTTTTGTTTTTGTATTTCTTAATTTCAATTTCACACAAAGCTACCCGAAGGACATCTGCGCTAGCCGTCCATAATTTAGGAGTGTAAGACTAAATGGAAGGCAGCTAGTCATCACCACCCACCGCCAACTATTGGGCTACTTTTTAAATAACGAATAGCGGTATTGACCGTAACATTATAACACCCCCGCGGCTGAAAGGGCGAGGATGTTTGGATATTACAAGTCAAACGCCTTATCTCACCTGGCCATGTTGGACCTTCGACCTGTTTCATATAAAGCGGTGTTACAACAAAATGTCATGACCTGATCTGTGATATCATAATATTCAAGCAAACTGTGAAGGCTAACTGGTTACTTATGAACTTTTGAAGAAGGTATTATTCCTAGAAGTAAATCAACTAGATCTAAGAATGAAGTAGTAACACTGACTACAAGCACCAACTATAAGTTTTCTATTCTCCTCTAATTCACTCACTATATTTGTAACAAAGTGAAGGTAAATATTTGACTTAACATGTCTTATCTGATGTCCGTAGCTTCAGGTTATTAACATGTCTTATCTGATGTTTGTAGCTTCCGATTATTAGCATGTCTTATCTGATGTCTGTAGCTTCAGATTATTATCATGTCTTATCTGTTGTCTGTAACTTCAGATTATTAACATGTCTTATCTGATGTCTGTAGCTTCAGATTATTAACATGTCTTATCTGATGTCTGTAGCTTCAGATTATTATCATGTCTTATCTGATGTCTGTAGCTTCAGATTATTATCATGTCTTATCTGATGTCTGTAGCTTCAGATTATTATCATGTCTTATCTGATGTCTGTAGCTTCAGATTATAAACAATTAATTTCCAGGCTCAAAGTAAGTGATGTTTTAAATCCTCTTGAAATGCTGCATTTTTTCTTCCAATTATTTAGCAGAAGTAGGATAAGTTAGAGCCATTGCAAATGACAGAATATGGGTCCGTTTCACACTCATTGGCATCGTTTTCCTTGTCACTACAACAAACTCGCCTCAAAGAACCACGACATGATGTCTTCGAGTGACCGAACCATTGACACTGGAAACATCTGAGAGGGTTTGGAATGTATGTTTGTACCTTGCAATAAAGATAACCTGCCTTGATGGTGGCAGGTGGCCACGATGATGTGAATGTTAAAATGAGGACATTGGTTGGATTCATAATTCTGTCTTTGTGAGTAGAGAGACAAAACCGCTTGGAGAGAGAAACCAGCAAGAATCTTCGGCTTGTGTGACTAATATAATAAAAGTCCATGGGGAGATATACATGTATATAATTGTCAGTTTTGCATTTAGCGTTTTGTGGTTTCATTCATGTTTCAGCATTTTTTACCACTACCTCACCTCACATGCATGGATATCACAACATGTGACATGAAGGTTTGTCGGGTCTATATAGAGATACACACTTTCCGACGTTTTGCAGTATTTGTGATCTTTTGGCTCGGCATGGCCAGGTGGTTAAAGCACTCGCCTCGTAATCCGAGGGTCACGAGTTTGAATCCCGTCACACCAAACATGCTCGCACTTTCAAACGTGGGGCGTTATAAAGTGACGGTAAATCCACTATTTGTTCGTAAAAGAGTAGCCCAAGATTTGGCGGTGGGTGATGATGACTAGCTACCTTCTCTCTAGTCTTACACTGCTAAATTAGGGAACAGCTAGCACAGATAGCCCTCGTGTAGCTTTGCACGAAATTAAAACGAACCAATCTTTTAATTTTTACAATTATGTATAAAAGGAAGGAGCTTTTCACGTCGTTGTTGTTTATTCTCAAGCGCAAAGCTACACAAAGGTCTGTCTGTGCTCTGCCCACCACGGTTATCGAAACCCAGTTTCTAGCAGTATAAGTCCACAGATGTACCACTGTGCTACTGAGGTCTTTTTTCGTGCTTAAGATAAATAACCTTTTATCAATCATTAATTTACATAACTTCCGTCCAGAGGACAGGCACTCAACTAGAATAAAAATAAACAATTCTTGTTTTGTTTGATTTAGGTTCATGGAAGTATCGTATACGTGGCACTTAAATACATAAGTTGGTTTATTATCAAGTATTTGATTTAATGTCCAATGCTATGTTACTTTTAATCACATTGTGTTGCATAAGATCGATTGCACAGGCTTGCATTGGTTTCATTGTCGTGGAATGTTTACATGCTTTACAGTAGCTTATGTACGCTGAATCGAAAATATACCTTTATTTCTCCATCACCTACAGGTTCTTCACAAAACGTCATATGCACTTTTACATAAGTAAATCATTTTCATTGTAAACGGATCACATTTTGTTATGCTTGAAATGTAGATAACCACAAACTATAGATTTCTCTACACCGATTGCGACGTGAATGTTTTATCGATCGTTCTAAAACTCACGAGAAATACACAGTTAGTATATAAACGGTTAAAAGCCGCATGATGTATCATTTCTGGATAGTATTTGTTGTTGTTGTTTTCAATATTATATGTTCGTTGCTATGGTAATAAGAGGTTTTATTAATGTTCTAAATATATTCTGTTATTTTTGTATAAAAGTGATCTAAGTAAGAGGGTTTTTTCCCTGATTTGTTAAAAATACTTTCGTGATAGAAAAGATGGATATTAGTATCGATGTCTGCAGAACTGAATCATTGAAAATCCTTATTAAAACAAAAAAAACAACTTTTATGAAGTTTAAATTGGAATACCTGTGTTATTAGATGAAGAAAAACTTAGCATGATTGACGTTTCTTAGTTTCAGTTGAGAAAATTTATATTCCCGGTTGTATTTTACTTTGTTTGCCATGTTATATGTAACTTCATTGTTTATTAAACAAATAATATCCGTGAGATCTCTAAATGTGGACTGCGCGTGAAGCTCGTCACATCGAAATGGTGTCACTGTCACAGACTTAATGCGGTGTTTAACTGTAACCTCATAACCTGCCTTGATGTCATAAAATAACATTGAAAAAGACCTATAAAACTGACTTCAAAGTACATAATATCAGCATAAAATTGAAAAGGAATTACTTTTTTAAAGAAGGAAAAGTATTAACTAAATAATTCCATTAAACTTTCATTCATAATGAGATTTTCCAAAAAGGAACATGAACGGCGTGTGTGTCTGGCCAGCTTATAAGTGAGTTATGTATGATGCTGGATCTTTCTCAGTATCGTTTTTCAAAACCGCTTCTGCTTCCACTACGGTCCAGACTCGCATTATACTTCTTAAGGCGATCAATTAGATCCTTTCTATATTACTTCCCGAACTCGATAACTTACCAAAAGTTGCATCTCAATTGATTACTTGCCTTGAATCAGATTAGGAATTATTCTTCAGTGTCTTCCATTACAGAAAGAGAAGTTCCCGTTACTCATAATGAAATTTCGCGCAAAGCTACACGAGGGTTATCTGCGCTAGCCATCCCTAATTTAGCAGTGTAAGCCAGAGAAAGCAGCTAGTCATCACCATCCACCTCCAACTCTTGGGTTACTCTTTTACCATACACTGAGACCCCAAATTAATATAGAATATAGATACTAATATAATAATTCAAGTATATGAAACTGTCAAAAAACAAAACACGTGCTCACCCAAAACCAAAATATGGATACAGATTTGGATTGGATTTACAATGAATATTTACTAAATGAGCAGCAGAAAACCAAATTTAGAAATCTGTAAATTATAAATTTAGATAACTTTACAATAAAACAAAGGAGGGGATGAAGTTTTTGGATTAGTTTAATCAGAAATTCACTTCTTGGAAAATTAGTAGTGAAGATGAATGTATAAAAAACAAAAGTCCGGTTACAGGAAAAACAAGAAACTTTAACTCGAAAAATTAAAATAATAATAATAAATACACACCGAACAGACACGTGCACTTTAGATTTGTTTGCATCGCATATTTATCAATAAAGTAAATGTAAAAACACAAAAATAATCATATGACGGAGCTAAATGAAATGGTATATACTAATTTGTGTTTTATTTTCGAGTTTTAATAGAATGACAGATGGAGCTTCAAGTCACGTGATAAATAGGGGCCATAACCTGTTTATTTATATATGTAATTACACTCCTTTGGGCTAGAAACAAGTTTTTTATTCCGAAACTGAAGAGAAAAAGACTTGCATTTCGTTTAAAGTCTTTCTATGTACGTTTCACGTCGCTATAATAATAATTTACCCTTCTGTTGGCAACTCGAACTTCTTTTCGTTTTGTTATTGGACAAAAAACTCAAAGTAGAATTTTTATTTGTTTGTTTGTTTTGGAATTTCGCACAAAGCTAGTCGAGGGCTATCTGTGCTAGCCGTCTCTAATTTAGCACTAGAGGGAAAACTAGAGGGAAGGCAGCTAGTCATCACCATCCACAGCCAACTCTTGGGCTACTCTTTTACCAACGAATAGTGGGATTAACCAACACATTATAACGCCCCCACGGCTGAAAAAGGGAAAGAATGTTAAAACGGATAACAGATTGATCTACATGTTTTTATTACTACGATGGACTGATTATCTCTCTAAATAATACACAAGAATTAATTAATAAAGCCTTACACATATATTATGAAATACTCAACATAAATAATGGGTTATTATTGGCGTTGGAAAAGTTTACTCACACAATTACTCTACACTCCAACAGTTAATGAGGTCTTCTATTTGCATTGTTAAACTTTTATCAAAATTAACTCGAGCGTATTAACTCGAGGAAGCTAGTCATCACCACCCACCGCCAACTCTTGGGCTACTCTTTTACCAACGAAGAGTGGGATTAGCCGTCACTTATAACGCCCCTACGGCGGAATCAGCTCAGGTTAACAATGACATTCAGGAAATTAGAAACTGTAGTATTAGGGTTGAGGGTAGTGAAATTAACTGTAATGACTCCATTGATCAGCAAATTCAACCCTGTGAGTTGTACTGAAGAGGAGCTATTGGAGGGAAGAAAAGCAAAAGGAATAGAGAAGTAAATGAATAATGAACTTAAAGATGTTATAGTTTTAGATGATTCCTTGACACAAGTGCATCGAATAGTTTATGGTTATATAGGGAAAACAAGAATTAGGTTATGCTACCCTGGGGCAATGGAGCAAGACATACTGCCAGAACAAGAGAGGACTGGCAATGATGCACTCTTTAGTTTATACGTGGGGGCTAACAGCGTAACAAGTTGATAAAAGTATTTAAATATATTAAAATGTCAGTTCTATCGATCGTACAAACTACAGGTCGAAGCTCAACAACTTTATTTCAGCACTGGGACATTATACTTCTGCAAAATGTTTTACTTATTTTCTGATGAGGAATAGGGTGATGAAGTTTACATCCTTCCACTTGTTAGTGCCCTCTGACCCCACCCACCATAGAGCCCCATGAGGAGACGGACTACAATGTCAAGCAACGACAGGGTTTCGTGAGCACTACACCCAAACACCTGCATCAGACACAAAGTCCACAACACCTGTTGAGAACTTTCAAGTCAGGTTTAGGTTAGGTTAGGATTAGGTTTAGGTTAGGTTAGGTTTAGGTTAGGTCAGGTCAGGTCAGGTTTAGGTTAGGTTAGGTTAGGTTAGGTTTAGGTTAGGTTAGGTTAGGTTTGGTTAGGTTAGGTTAGGTTAGGTTTAGGTTAGGTTTAGGTTAGGTCAGGTCAGGTCAGGTTTAGGTTAGGTTTGGTTAGGTTAGGTTAGGTTAGGTTAGGTTAGGGTAGGTTAGGTTAGGTTAGGTTAGGTTTAGGTTAGGTTTATGTTAGGTTAGGTTAGGTTTAGGTTAGGTTAGGTGAGGTTTAGGTTAGGTTTAGGTTAGGTTTTGTAGGTGTCTGCAACTTTCTAAAAAAGAATCTATTTCAATTTTCTATTATGAACTATAAGTCGAATGGCGATTATTGGCAATACGCCTAAGTCACTTTCATTGGTGTCTTCTGAAAACAACTTGAACGAGCATAACGAATAGAAATACACTAACAATAACAATATAAAAGATGAAATCAAGAAAAAATTTAATGAAATTATCCATAGGTATAGCTTAACTGAATGTTTAAAATCATAAAGCAAACTAAAATTCATATTTTCCCTTAAAGTTTTCTTTCAGAGACAATTATTACTAATTCACACCAATAGATGGCAGTAAAGCATTAATATGCTATATTGCGATCAGTCGAATGATCCAGTTAAAAGGTGGAGCCTATGTACAGTACTATCTCTATTGCATTGATAAGATCTCACGTGACATGGATGTAACTAACTCTTCCAACAATTGGTCAAGCTAATATTTAGGAATGCATACAAGCCAAATATAGTATCCTATAACAGGTGAACTAATATTTTGGAATGGGAACAAGCCACAGAAATATAAAACTAATCACAATCAAAATAACTGCTACTAATAAATAACACAGTCAGTTTCCTGAGCCTCATGTTTATTAGTGATCTACAGAGAAATGTACAGCAATATTTTATGTATGCTTGGTTTCATAACATTATGATCTGTATTATCTGAAGCATGAGTTTCGGTTTTATATATTTTGTAGCTTATGTTGTTCTTTATAATAGATATACTTTACATGTAAAATAAACATTATATCGTAAAGATAAAGTTATGTTATTGAATTACAAATTTTCTTAGCTGAGCATTAAAAAGAGAAACTAAAAACACACACATTATTTTCCAATGTATGAGCCTACACAACTTCATCAGCACACATGATACTGTACAGTCACATTGTTGATCTTCAATTTCACTGTCTGTTTCAACACTTCTGGTATTCACTTTAGCTTCTGTTCCAACACTGTTGGTCTTCACTTTGACTGACTGTTCCAACACTTTTGGTCTTCACTTTTACTGTATGCTCCAACACTAGTGGTTTTCAATTTCACTGCCTGTTTTCATTATCTTGGTTTTCACACTCACTTCCATTTCAATACTACTAGTCTTGACTTCCATTGTCTGTTTCCACACTGATGGGATTCACGTTCATTTCTATTTCCACACTATTCCTCTTCACTTTCACTTACTGTTTTCACACTGTTGGTCTTTACTTTCACTGATTGTTTCAACACTGTTGGTCTTCAAATTCACTGTCTGTTTCAACATTATTGGTCTTTGGTTTTACTGTATGTTCAACACTATTGGTATTCCATTTCAATGTCTATTTTGAAACTATTGGTTACAGTTTCAATGACTGTTTCAACAGTGTTCGACATCAATTTCAGTCTCTTTCATCACTTTTGTTGTTTACTTTAACTAACTTTTCACAGTGTTGATCTTCATTTTCACTGACTGTTTCAACAGAAACTGTCTTGAGTATCATTGTCTCTTTTCATATTGTTGATCTTCTCTTTCAGTACTACTGGTCCTCAGTTTCATTCACTCTTTACACACTGTTAGTCTTCACTTTCACTGGCTGTTTTAACATTTTTGATCTTCAATTTCACTATCTGTTTCAACATTACTGTTCTTCTGTTTCACTGTTTCAACACTAATGGTTTAAAATTTCACTCTCTTTTAACAATGTTGTCTTGATTTTCAGTTTGTTACAACAGTGTTGATCTACACTTTCACTCTACATTGTAACACCACTGGTCTTCAATTTCAATGACTGTGTCAATGGGTTGGTTTTCAGTCACACTGTCTGTTTGAACAGCATTGGTCTCTAATTTGACTGTCTGTCTCAACAGTACTTATATTAATTTTTACTCTACATTTTAACACTACTGGTTTTAACTTTCAATGACTGTTTCAATAGAGTACGTCATCAATTTCACGGTTTGTTTCAGTAGTGTTGGTCTTCACTTTCATTGAATGTTTAAACACTGTTGGTTTTCACTTTCATTGGCTGTTTAAACACTGTTGGTCTTCACTTTCACTGGCTGTTTTAACATTCTTGATCTTCAATTTCATTGACTGTTTCAACAGTATAGTCTTAATTTTGGTCTGTTTCAACAGGGTTGATCTTCACTCTCATTCTACATTTTAACACTACTGGTTTTCAATTTCAACGACTGTTTCAATAGTGTTGGTCTTGAAATTCACAATATATGTCAACAGTGTTGGTCTTCATATTCAGTGAATGTTTGAATAGTGTATGTCTTCAGTTTCACTCACTGTATCAACACAATTAGCCTTCGGTTTCACAGACGGCATGAACAGTGTTGGCGTTCAATTTCATTGTGTTTCAACAGTGTTGGTCTACACCTTTAATGACTTTCAGTGGTGTCGGTCTTTTATTTCTCAGTTTCAATGTCTGTTTTTGAACAGTGTTGGTTTTTAATTTAATTGTCTGTTTCAACAGTGAGTGTCTTCGCTTTTACTCTCTTTTAACACAACTGGTCTTCACATTCAACGACTGTTTAAGAAGAGTACGTCATCAATTTCACGGTTTGTTTCACTAGTGTTGGTCTTTAACTAAATGTTTCAACAATTTCACGGTCTGTATCAACACTATTGGTCTTCGAATTCACTGATTGTTTCAACAGTGTTAACCTTCACTTTTACTATATATTTAACTTTACTTGTCTTCAGTTTCAAGGACTGTTTCTTCAGAACTAACCTTCATTTTAAATGTTTTCATATTATTAGTCTTTAATTTCACTGTCTGTTTCAACACAATTGATCATCAGTTTTACTGACTGTTTTCACACTGTACGTCTTCGCTTTTACGGTATGTTTTGTTTTAACTATATTGGTCTTTACTTTCACTTCCATTTCAACACTATTGGCGTTCACTTCCACTGAATGTTTCACACTATTGGTCGTCACTTCCACCGAATTTTTCACACTATTTGTCTTCACTTTCATTGGCTGTTTCAACACTGTTGGCCATCAAGATTATTGTCTGTTTAAACACTACTGGTCTTCACTTTCAACACTGTTAATCTTCAATTTCACTATCTCTTTCAACATTAGTGTTCTTCTGTTTCAGTAGTGAGTGTCTTTACTTTTACCCTCTTTTAACACAACTGGTCTTCACTTTCAACAACTGTTCCAATAGAATACGTCATAAATTTCTCGGTCTGTTTCAGCAGTGCTGGTCTTCACTTTGACGAATATTTCAACATTGTAAGTCTTCAATTTCGCTATCTGTATCAACGATATTGGTCTTCGATTACACTGAGTGTTTAAACAGTATTGGTATTCAATATCACTATATATTTAACACCAGTGGTCTTCAGTTTCAATGTCTTTCATTAGTGCCAGTCGTCAATTTCATGGTCTGTTTCAACAGTGTTGGTCTTCACTTTCACTGAATGTTTCAACAGTGGAGATCATTTATTTCACTGTCAATTTCAGCAGTGTTGGTTTTCAGTTTCAATTCTTTTTTAACAGTGTAGGTCTGTAATTTGACTGTTTCAATAGAGTGTCTTTACTTTTACCCTCTTTTAACACAACTGGTCTTCACTTTCAACAACTGTTCCAATAGAATACGTCATAAATTTCTCGGCCTGTTTCAGCAGTGCTGGTCTTCACTTTGACGAATATTTCACTATCTGTATCAACGCTATTGGTCTTCGATTTTACTGACTGTATGAACAGAGTTGGCCGTCACTTTCACAATATATTTAACACTACTTGTCTTCAGTTTCAATGACTGTTTCCTCAGTGCTAACCTTCATTTTAACTGTTTTCACACTATTAGTATTCAATTTCACTAACTGTTTAAACACTGTTGATCTTCATTTTCATTGACTGTTTTAACACTGTTGATCTTCAGCTTCACTAACTGTTTCAAGACTGTGGGTCTTCAGTTCCACTGTTGTTTTCACACTGTTTGCCTTCAGTTTCATTTCAATACTATTGGTGTTGTCTTCCTCTGTCTATTTTCACACTATTTGTTTTCAATATCACTGACTGTTTCGACATTTCTGGTTTTCACACTGACTGACTGTTTCAACACACTTGGTCTACAACTTCACTCTTTCAACACTATTGGTCTGTACATTCACTGACTGTTTCAACAGTTTGTATTCAATATCACTGTTTCAGTAGTAGTGGTCTTCACTTTTACTTCTGTTTCAACACTGTTGATCTTCAGGTTCACTGACTCTTTAACACTGTTTGTCTTCAGTTTTACTGAATGCCTCAACACTGTAGGTCTTCAATTTCACTGTCTGCATCAAGGCCCGGCATGGCTAAGCGTGTTAAGGCGTGCGACTCGTAATCTGATGGTCGTGGGTTCGCATCCCCGTCGCGCCAAACATGCTCTCCCTTTCAGCGGTGAGGGCGTTATATGTGACGGTCAATCCCACTATTCGTTGGTAAAGAGTAGCCCAAGAGTTGGCGGTGGGTGGTGATGACTAGCTGCCTTCCCTCTTGTCTTACACTACTAAATTAGGGACGGCTAGCACAGATAGCCCTCGAGTAGCTCTGTGCGAAATTCAAAACAAAGTCTGCATCAACACCATCTTTCTTCACTGTTTTCACACTGTTGGTCTTCACTTTCATTGACTGATCCAACACTGTTGGTCTTCACTTTCACTGTCTACTTCAACACTGTTTATTTTCAATTTCACCATCTGTTTCAACATTATTGGCCTTCAGTTTCACTCTATGTTCAATACTTTATATTCAGTTTCACAGACTTATTTAACACTACTGGTCTTCACTTTCACTGACTGTTCCAAAATGTTAGTCTTCAATTTTACTCTCTGTTTCAGTACTATTTGTCTTCACTTTCACTGACTGTTTCGACACTGTTGTTCTTCAACTTCACTCTCTGTTTCAACATTATTAGTCTTCAGTTTCACTCTATATTCAATTGCAATGACTGTTTTAAAACTATTGGTCTGCAGTATTAATGACTGTTTTAACAGTGTTTGTCTTCACTTTCACGGAGTTTCAACACTAATGGTTCTTAGTATCAATCTCTTTTCACGTTGTTGGTATTTTCTTTCACTTCTCTTTCAATACTACTGGTCTCAGTTTCAGCCATTGTTTTCACACTGTTGGTATCCACTTTCATTCGCTGTTTCAACATTATTGATCTTCAATTTCACTGTCTGTCTCAACATTATTGTTTTTCTGTTTCAGTGTCTGTTTCAATACTAATGATCTTCAATTTCACTGTTTCAACACTGTTGTCTTAATTTTCAGTCAGTTTCAACAGTGTTGATCTTCACTTTCACTCTAAATTTTAACACTACTGGTTTTAACTTTCATTGACTGTTTCAATATTGGTCTTCAATTTTACGATCTGTGTCAACAGTGTTGGTCTTCACATTCACTCAATGTCTTAACTTTATTGAATGTTTCAATAGTGTGTGTACGTCTTCAATTTCACTGACATTATCAGAACTATTGGTCTTGGTTTCACTGACGAGTTGAACAGTGTTGGTGTTGAATTTCACTGTGCTTCAGCAGTATTGGTCTTCACTTTCAATGACTGTTTCAGTAGTGTCTGTCTTCAATTTCACAGTCTGATTGAAGAGTGTTGGTTTTCACTTTTACTGTCTTTTAACACAATTGGTGTTCACTTTTAACGACTATTTCAAGAGTACGTCATCAATTTCTTGTTATTTTTTGCAGTGTTGGTTTTCACTTTAACTGAATGTTTCAACAGTGATACGACACCAGGTGAACCATCACAGTATATTAAGTTGTTGTTAGTAATGATGATTGGTTCACCAGGTGAACCATCACAGTATATTAAGTTGTTGTTAGTAATGATGATTGGTTCACCAGGTAAACCATCACTATATTAAGTTGTTGTTAGTAATGATGATACGACACCAGGTAAACCATCACTATATTAAGTTGTTGTTAGTAATGATGATACGACACCAGATGAACCATCACAGTATATTAAGTTGTTGTTAGTAATGATGATACAACACCAGGTAAACCATCACTATATTAAGTTGTTGTTAGTAATGATGATACGACACCAGGTAAACCATCACTATATTAAGTTCTTGTTAGTAATGATGATACGACACCAGATGAACCATCACAGTATATTAAGTTGTTGTTAGTAATGATGATACAACACCAGGTGAACCATCACTATATTAAGTTGTTGTGAGTAATGACGAACCCCCGCTAGTACAGCGGTATGTCTCCGGATTTACAACGCTAAAATCAGAAGTTCGATTCCCCTCGGTGGGCTGAGCAGATAGCCCGATGTTGCTTTGCTATAAGAAAAACAAAACAAACAATAGTAATGATGATACAACACCAGGTGAACCATCACAGTATATTAAGTTGTTGTGGGTTATATAATTATCAAAGTTTATTAAAATCAGGAACTAAAAGCAAAGTTAATTAATAATATAACAACATAATATAGGCTATATATTAACGATTGTAGCATGATATATTGTTGAAGATATATATTTTTGGAAAATCCAATATATAGAATTACGTCATATTTTCTAATCTAACTATAATATGGCGTTTGTGTCTGTATCTATCTACCGAAACAATAAATACATTATGGCATATCTATCAAATGACACCACAAACAAAAATCTATTTTAATATTCCCACTTTTGGTATTCTAGATTCAGACAGTTATAAAAATAAATACGATACGTATAACATTTCTTTATTTTTACATATATAGAATGTTAAGTACTCTTCTTGTAACAAGAACCCAGCTTTCACCAGGACTGAACCTAAAGGTTTGATTGTATCTTTATTGATGTAATTTATAGTTTTAAGAAATGGAGTTTAAAAGAAAAAAAACGTTTTGTCAATAAACAGTAGCACGTTTAACAGATAGAAAATGACCGTTTATATCAACGCGGTCCCAACACTTTTCCTTGCTGTACTTGCCGTTAAAAGAATCTTTTTTTTTCGTAGAAAATGTTCATTTTTCTAAATTTTCCAGCACGGCGTTATCTAAAACAGCCCAATATTTGCTAACCCTAATTGCTAAGCCTCTCACAGGTTGTAGAGTAATATGAATGTCACTTCTCGTGACATTCAAGTTAGAAACTTGTCAAACTTTTGTTTCTCATTCAACAATTTAATTCAGAGTTATATAATGACCTTATGTGAATATACATTTAAATTATTTATATAAAGCTTTATACTTACAAATTGTACTGTTCGAAATACCCATGAAATGCAAGGTACGTTCGAATATAAAATTGTTCTTCTTCTTTGCACAGTTCGGTTCCAACTTTAATACGTTGTCACCTTAGTTAATATGCAAATATTTAATAATATTATGGTCCCATTTTCTTGTTGTCTTTCTCAGTTTGTATTGGTTAGAAGCGTATTATCAATGAATTGTTATAAATATATGACGTACGCGAAAGAGTAGGTTGTTTACTGAATTCCGCGCAAAGCTACTCGAGGGCTATCTGCGCTCGCCGTCCTTGATTTAGCAGTGTAAGACTAGAGGGAAGGCTGCTAATCATCACCACCCACCGCCAACTCTTGGGCTACTCTTTTACCAACGAATAGTGGGATTGACCGTAACATAATAACGCCCCCACGGCTGTGAGGACGAGCATGTTTGGTGTGACTGGGATTTTTTGTTTTGTTTACAAGGGACATGTAATGTACACTGAAATTTACATTAAGTACTGTCAGTTTTGTTGTGTCTATAAATTAATGGTTACAAATTGATTACAAGGCCATGTAAATTAATTTAACATTTACAGAACTGTTAATTTCAGTATTTGCTTTTATCTTGTGCATCATTATTATTATTCTGTAAACCAACAATATTTTGTATGGAATTTTGAATTTAACATATTTTATTGTCCTATTTTTACTAATAGGATATCAGAAACAGAATACATTTTAAAATTTCTGTAGAGTTAAAACTACATCCAGTGTTTCTTTATATTATAGCAGTCATCTACAGTGATATTAGGTTTTTTTATGAGCCTTGTTTCTTTGCTTTTGCTTTCTGGCATCAGACAAAAACCATTGTAAATCCATATCAGCCAATGTGGCATAACATTTTATCAGACAACACTAAGTAAACAGTTTTTTTTCTTAATTGTAAAATTTCTATCTTGGACTTTTTAATTAGAATCAATTAATTGAGATAATGAAGTTAGTTAAACAGGTTCAAAGTGTTTTATAAATTTTCGACATAAGTGTGGAAATACAAAGTAAGTAGGTCCTTGTATTTTATCTTTCTTGTTTGTCTGCAGGACACTCATTTGAGAATCATTTTCATTTCTTTTTCTACTCAAGAACAAACTGTCTGTGGTCTGTCATCTTGTGGATAAACTTTATTCAAGCCTTAGAACAGTGGAAACAACCATATGATAAGGTCAAAGGTCAGATATCTAAAAGTTATAAGCTAATAAACGTTTATATAAAAAGCAGGATAAATTATGTAAAATGCAACAAAAAAATAAAAAAAGAAGAAAAATATGCCTTGTATAATTTTCTATGGATAATAAAATCATGTTTTGGTATGATACCTCTTCATAACCAATAACTGTAAAATTATTCTTTACATCCATGTATGGTAAGGTCATACCTAACAAACATCTACTTGATCTGCAGAAAGTCTAGAGAAAAATAAAGTATGTAGTCTTTACATGTTATACATGAAGAAGTTATCAATATAATGTAGTTATAACCAAGGCCTGTTTTTGAGCTTTCATTCCATGTGGTAGGCAAGATTCCACCACTGATTAGGATATCGTAAAAACGTTTCGACCATTTATGCTTACATTGAGCAACTGTCTGTATGATACAGTCAATCACTGCTGCCACACAGTCGTCTATTGGTGGCGTACAAACAATGGCATGACCAAATTCTGCTAGAACAGTAAAGAGAGTCAATTGGTTTGATCCAGCTTCCACTGGAGCCCGTGGGTTGGGTGGCATCGAACACGACCAGTCTCTCTCAGAATTATTGGAAAATGATTACTGCCTTGTGGATTATTGTCAACCTACCATGAAAAGTGGGGGAAAAGTTAAAGGAAAACATTGTAAGATCAGTAGCACTAAAGGACTGATTAGGTGCATGACAATAAATATAAGAACCAGAATTGAAAAGAGAAAAGGAGTGATATGAGAGCACAAGCTCTACAAAGCAAACCCTTCCATCTATATCAGCACTTTCTCAGAGGGGACTATATCCACTGAATTCCCCCAGGATTAAAAAGGGAGATGGCCACTGTTTAATAAAAGTATTGTGGTCTGATTCATCATGGGTATCTCCAGGCGAGAGGTTAAGAGAACAGAGAATGATGGTACGACCAAAGGAAAAACAGAGGGTTACGGTCTTCAAGAGTGTATCGAATTACAAAGATAGGGTGGGCACATGCTGATCAACCAGCTGTGCCATCCCTCAATGCACTCGTCCATCACACAAACTGTATCTGCTGGTTTCAGAATTTGTTTCTGTAAGGAAATACATACAAAATGGTAGGAAGCAATTAATGCCTTCATGTCATCCAGATCAGAACATAAATCTCAACAGTTCCATTGTATCAACGTGGCCGTTTTTATTTATGTTTAGGCAAATTGGTTGGAGAGTCCTTCTGTTTTCGAACAATTCTTTTTTTTTTTTTTGAGGAAGATTGACCTTATGTCGATTTGGCAGGTCTTTGTTGTTGGAAGAAGATTCCAGCAACTGAGGACGTGAACGAATAATCGTTTTGCATTTTGGAGTGGGAAAAGAAGATGTACCCCAGGAAATACCTGTAATCGATACCAATGGAAGTGGATTTTGAGGTTTGCTGGGATGAATGTTAGGGACAGAGAGGAGTGTTGATTCATAACGTTTTTAACTCTGGAGGTGAAAAGACTTTTTACATATTTTGAGAACAATTCTTTGGAAGCACAGAAAGATCTGTCTGCTCTCCCACTGTAGAAGTGGAACTAAGTGCAGCAGCATACGTCCGAGATGAAGTGGTAGACAGCAACTTTCCAGGCTCAAAGTAAGTAATGTTTTGAATCCTCTTGAAATGCTGCATCTTTTTTTTCTTCCAACCATTTAGCAGAAGTAGGATAAGTTAGAGCCATTGCAAATGACAGAATATGGGTCCGTTTCACACTCATTGGCATCGTTTTCCTTGTCACTACAACAAACTCACATCAAAGAACCACGACATGATGTCTTCGAGTGACCAAACCATTGACACTGGAAACATCTGAGAGGGTTTGGAATGTATGTTCGTACCTTGCAATAAAGATAACCTGCCTTGATGGTGGCAGGTGGCCACGGTGATGTGAATGTTAAAATAAGGACATTGGTTGGATTCATAATTCTGTCTTTGTGAGTGGAGAGACGAAATCCCTTGGAGGGAGAAACCAGCAAGAATCTCCGGCTTGGGGATGTTCGTCAAACCCTCTTAACAATAACTGCTCATGACGAATTCAAAGTATCATGAGGCGTAATCTCAATAGGTATATTACTAATCACCTTTGAATGTAAGAAGAGTTCGCTGTGTTTTCATATGGATGTTTCAACCAATATGTCATTATAGCGACGCTTTTTGACTGACCAGCAAGTCCCTATAGTCCTTTTTAAATAAAAAAGAAGACATTTGCCCGAAACGTTTATTTGAAATATAATGTAATATAAGAAAATGAAGTACAGGTGTTAAAGATGTTGAAGATTACTTCTCAGAATATACAAGTCATGGTCGTTTACCTTTGAACTGTTTTCTCACTATTTTATTTAATTATTATTTGGAGGATCAATAGTAAAAAAACTTTTCGGTGCTCACTTACCCCACCCACCGTGGAGCCCTACTAGGGGACGCAGTACAATGCCAAACAAGGACACCGCAGCAACGCCAAGGTTTCGTGAGCACTACTACCAAACATCAGCATCAAGTACAATGTCCACAACACCTGTTGAGAACATACAACACTGGTAGTTGTTTGACACTAGCCCAAGTGGACGAACCGATTGACCCTTGGGAGGGCACCCCAAGGCCACCCGTCTACAGGAATTCAAGACCAAGTGGTATGTTAATGTTGGACCACTTAACCCCCAAGATCCTCTCCTCCACTTCACGTGTCACCACACACGCAGCAAACATGTGGGTGGCTTTTTAGATCCCAGAGGAGGTAAACTGAAAACTGGACTTTCCTGGGAGGTCCCTTCACCACCGAGGAGTCGCTGAAATGTTTCAACTTCAAAAACAACTGAAGGAACTACCACATAGAACTGACATGAAGATAGACATCATCATGGAGTTGATGGTTACTTGCCTATTACGTGTGTGTTTATATTTTATAACACAGTAATTCGTGTACAATATTTTATTTCATATAATTTAAAAAGTTGTTCGTAACACATTAATAAATAGTCAATTCCAGATTTTACAGTCTTGGGAATTACTGGAAATCCCTTAGGTCACAGTAGAAATTGTATTAAGGGGTAGAGGGCAGCACAGTCAAAAAGCTTCATGCAAGTGTTCAAGCAGAATTAATTTCCTTAGAACATTGTCTCATATTAATCTATTGGTTGTCGAAAATTAAAATTGTACAGTTTGTACTTAAAGAATACAAGTAATTAACTGTACTGTATTAATTACAAACAATTACATACTCTATGAAATTAATTTTTGTTGTAGCTGTACCAACTATGGATATTGAATCCAGCTTTTTAGAACAGAAAATAACTTCTTGACTGTCACCAGATTCTGAATGACAATCAGTCACAACGTTATATGTATTAGGGAAGAGCGACAGATGTCAGACATTTTTCATCATATCATTTACGGTTTCATTAATTCTGAGTGTATTAAACAGGTCCTAATAAATGGAATCAATGATCGTTCTTGGAGATGGTTCACCGTCTATATGATCCACTGTTGTATTATTCAACGTGTAATCTAACTATCTCTATATCAGCCACTGTTGTATTACTCAACGTGTAATCTAACTATCTCTATATGATCCACTGTTGTATTACTCAACGTGTAATCTAACTATCTCTATATGATCCACTGTTGTATTACTCAACGTGTAATCTAATTATCTCTATATGATCCACTGTTGTATTACTCAACATGTAATCTAACTATCTCTATATGATCCACTGTTGTGTAACTCAATGTGTAATCTAACTATCTCTATATGATCCACTGTTGTATTACTCAACATGTAATCTATCTCTATATGATCCACTGTTGTATTACTCAACGTGTAATCTATCTCTATATGATCCACTGTTGTATTACTCAACGTGTAATCTAACTATCTCTATATGATCCACTGTTGTATAACTCAATGTGTAATCTAACTATCTCTATATGATCCACTGTTGTATTATTCAACGTGTAATCTAACTATCTCTATATTATCCACTGTTGTATAACTCAATGTGTAATCTAACTATCTCTATATGATCCACTGTTGTATTATTCAACGTGTAATCTATCTCGTTCTTCTAATTTTATTTTTTAACCTACAGTTTGACCCACACTTTTAAATAAATGTTTCATCAGTTCTTGCATTAGACAAAATAATACATGTAAACGCTCATCTAACTCATACGATTCGACTGTTTTATTTATAGTATTGTAATTATTCTTACAATTATTCCTCATCTGTTTTATTCAACACATTGCTTTTCTTCCTGGTATATCATTTACAACACCATTTACAACACACGTGTTTCAACCCTTTGTTTCTTGGCAGATTGCCAGTACTGTTTTCAACGTATTGAATGTTTTTGTATTTTTCATACTACAAATGGCCCGGCATGGCCTAGCGCGTAGGGCGTGCGACTCGTAATCCGAGGGTCGCGGGTTCGCGCCCCCGTCGCGCTAAACATGCTCGCCCTCCCAGCCGTGGGGGTGTATAATGTGACGGTCAATCCCACTATTCGTTGGTAAAAGAGTAGCCCAAGAGTTGGCGGTGGGTGGTGATGACTAGCTGCCTTCCCTCTAGTCTTACACTGCTAAATTAGGGACGGCTAGCACAGATAGCCCTCGAGTAGCTTTGTGCGAAATTCCATAAAACAAACATACTACAAATATCATTATATTTTAAGTTTTACATATCTTTTCTTTTGTAAATCACAAATCGGAGACTAATCATACCCAGTAGATTAAATATTTAAATTATTTTATATTTCTAATAAAATTTCAAGAGCTGCTACACCACTTATCCTATGAGAGACATCCTGAAAAACATGCTTAAATATACGTTTTTATATAGTTTTAAGTGCAACCAAGACTTGGAAAAGTTTGACTTTCTCTAAAAACTCTTATTTTTTAAATTAAAGAAACTCTCCACTGTTGGGTGACATATAATGATCGTACATTTCTAATTCCTCGTCTCTATAAATTATTAATGCCATACGAGAATGACAGTCAATCATTCAGTGTGAATGTAAGGTGCTTCTGCCTGGCTTTATTCCCGTCAGTAATTAAACATTAGGAAGGGTGAGAAATAACTTTAGTGTTTCTTCGATAAACACAAAACGTTATATCAACATTTTTGTCTTCATCCAAACATTTTTGATTTCCAAGTCGTTAAGTTTTGCTATTGCCGTTAAGTGTTAAGGTAAGGTTGAACACAAACGTTTTATCTTTACTATTGTTATTTAATTCATGAGCTAAATTCTAAAGCAGCTAACTCAACGCTTTCACATAGTCCCATATGGCACAGAGATAGGTTTAAGTACTTAGAACATTAAAATCCGGTGTATTTTCCCTAGTGAACACAGCCGACAAACCGATATGGCTTTATTCTCACAACAAACAAATAGTCTTAAAATATTTAAATTATTTCTGTCATATCAGAGAAATAAAACACTATATCGTTTAACTTTATTGTTATGAAACTCTTCAGAACCAGTGGATATTATAAACATTACCACATGATTTAGACATATTAGTTGCAATGTTAGAAACATAGATAACCTTGATTGTGCGTAACCTTTATTGTTATAGTTTGTCTTTTTAGTGATTTTACTCAATTATAAAGAAATAATGTTACAAACCTTTATTTCGCCTATATACCAGTTCATGACTCTTACGTTCCAACTGAGACCCTAACGTCGGTCAAAACGAAACATTGAAACTAATGAAAATTACCAAGGAAGGTGTGTTTTTTTTTGTTTTTTTGCCCACTGGACCTTCAAAAGTGAGTTTAATAACTATTTTCTATTTCACTAAGGAAATATAACAACAGAAAGAAATAACGAAATTAGAAGAATTGTTATCATAAAACTGGAACTGAATTTTGTATACTTTATTATTACACTAGGTGTCGTTGCTTTATATTATGTTTATGAGTGTGTGTGTGTTTTCGTGTAGCAAATTCACATCGGGCTATCTGCTGAGTCTTAAATTTATGTATAAGGGTAACATTCAATGTCAATTATTATAATTATCTGTTCCAAAATACTGACTCGAAATTAGTATATCACACATAAATAATGTTCTAGATATTTTGAACAATAACGGTGATACCACAGTGTTATGATATAATGTGCCATTTTGTTTGAAATCTGTTTTTTACTTCCTACTTATTACAACTAATTTAAAGTCCATAAGGCACATATCAAGTATTATTTTATCAGATATACACGACTATTGATCATTTAGCTTAAATCGTTATTGTTTAAAAACAGTAATAAAAAAACGTAATAAAATGTAAAGAAGAGTTACAAGATTGTTGGAGATATTTGTTTGTAAAACACATAAAATTTAGCGCCATCTGTTATATTTATTAGTACTTACTGTTAGAATCTTAGGCTTCATGTGCTGTTTTAAACTGCTTGCCCGATCTCTTATTATACTTTAATGTGATCTTTCAAAATATGTTTAAGCCTTTTATACAGGCAACAATTTGGTTTATAAGAGGGTTTGAATTCATTGTGTATACACACCAACGACACGCATTTTCCTTCGGTTTCCTAAAATTCGGGTTTTGATTTTATTTTGGTGATTGATATTGACATATTAAACAAATCAAAGAAGTTGTTAAATATGATTGAATTTTGTGATGTGTTCTGATACATCATTGGTTGACGTAACGTTAAAAATTTTTAAACGTAATGTTTATGGCTAACAGAGATGACATAGTATCTGGAAGATATATTGTTTGCTGTGATGTTGCTCCTACTGTTTATTTCTAAACAAATCTACTTTCTTGTTTTCAGGACAGCATCCGGCGTGAAATTTCAACCATATATTTTACTCCAATTCTCTTCACGATTAATTATAAAACTATGATTATATGTATAACAATCTACTTTCCACTGCATCGCTGCTAGTACCTCAAAATCATTTACATAAAAACGATATAGAAGTACTCTGTTAGTAAGCTAGCGCACTAATAATATTGTTCTATTAGTTGTGGACTGTAGGTTATAACATACACAACCACAACACAATATCAATATTTTAAAAGATGTCATATTAAAGTAACCATTATTTATACATTACTTCACTGACAACAGAATTATTTGAAACTTTAATTTATTGTATATATTGCTTACTTTCACTTCTATATTCAGTTGTAGAAAGTTTAGCAACAAACGGAAGTTAAATAAAAATACTTTCTTTAAGAACTACAAGACCAGATCCTATATAAAAAAGCATGGTTGTGAATACATATGTCGTTTTTTCACACATGAAATCATGTTGAAATAATTAAAATAATCATTTTCAGTTGGTGTGAAATATGTAATCGTCAATAAAATTATATTGTTTTCTCATATTTTCATTAGAAACAGACAAATTCCGAAGTTTTAGCTCCTTAATTTTGTTATAAATTATCTTACTTTAATTAAATTAAGATTTTATCATTATAGGTTTGATTGTTTGTTTGTTTTTGTATCTGGCGCAAAGTTACATGAGGGCTATCTACGCTAGTCAACACTAATTTAGCAGTGTAAGACTAGAGAGGAGACAGCTAGTCATCACCATCCACCGCCAAATCTTGGGCTACTCTTTTATAGTCCGATTGACCATCACTTTATAACGTCCCTTTGGCTGAAAAATGAGCATGTTTGGTGTAACGGAAGGTTTCAGCTCGTTAAGACTTATATAACACATGATATTTCTTACTAGACAAAAGACCAAGGTATAGAACAGAAGTACTTTTGATGGAGAGTCACTGAAATAGAAAAGGACTGTTGAAACAGAGTCACGGTTTATAACAGGAACATTAAAACCAGTATATGAACCACAAATATCTCATTTATCATTTTTCAACATAAAAAATCTTGATAAATACCGTTTAACAATAAAATTGATTATATCTTCAAGATTTTCTGTTTTTTTTTACTCAAAGTATGATTTAATTTAATAAATCCATAAAGTGCAACCTTTGTTCTTTCAGAAGGTTTATATCTAACAACCAAGAACAAAGCACAACGGATCAACCAAAACACAAGGAAAGTACAGGTTAACAACATATAGTAAAACGTTAACATAAATGATGTTATAGTTTTAACAACATCACAACCAATCTGAGCGCTGCCAGTAACAGTTGACGTCAAGAATTAAACTACAGTATTCTATAGACCTGCAGTGAGATTCGGACTGAGTCAGTAGAAAGCCGTGAGAGATTATTCGTTATATCCATGTAGTACGTTTCTGTCAACATGTCTTATGTAGTGGTGGAATAACTTTGAAACTGTTAGTGGAAATGAAATTGTATTGTGTATGTGTAAGCCACTACTTAGTTATTTTAACATTAGAATACATATTTCACTTGTTTTACCAAAACTATTTCTTTGTTGTTGTTTTTTTAAATTTTGCATTAAGTTATTCAAGTATTATATATGTTTTAAGTGTTACTAATAATTCAATGATCGACTAGAAATAGGGCCTAGCGCGTTTAGGCGTGCACTTCGAAATCTGAGGGACGCGGGTTCGCGCCCGAGTCGCACCAAAATATGCTTGACCTCCCAGTCGTGGGAGCGTTACAATGTGACGGTCAATCCCACTATTCGTTGGTAAAAGGGTAGCCCAAAAGTTAGCGGTGGGTGATGATGACTAGCTGCCTTCCCTCTAGCCTTACACTACTAAATTAGGGACGGCTAGCACAGATAGCCCTCGAGTAGCTTTGTGCGAAATTCCCAAACAAGACTAGAAATAGATGAGACAGACAGCAACATTCACCGCTGTTTCTTGGGCTGCTCTAATCGGTTAATTAGATTTGATGTAAGAGACGCGAAAGTACTCACTGTCCCAAAAAATGTAACTCACGTGAAAGAGAATATGCTTTATTATTATTCAGAACTGGTTAACTTTTAAAACCACATGTGTTTCTAGGTTTTAATTAGTTCATCTTATAATTATTATTGTAGCTATATCTAGTTTTGAAGTGTTGTGTTTTGAGATTATTGTTAACCTCTTAATGTTTTATCAGATAAACCTTTCCTCCTACTTGTTTGTAACAAAGTTATTTCATCATGGTGACTTTCTATACAAGGTACTTTGACCATAACAGCTGGCCACTTTCAAAACATAAACTTATGAACCAGCTTTTAATGGAAGTGGGTTTATTGTTCAAAGTACAACGAACTTCATATTTTAAGGAATATCATAATTTAGTATACATTTTGTTTGACGGAAATAGAAACCCATATAACAGACACTCTGTAATATCGTAACCCACATTAAAGTGTATCTAGACATTCAAGTCCCAAGAGAGATTTTAAACCATACAAATATATAAAACAGGAGATTTGATTCAGTACATAAAGTATTCTGATCTTGGACTTACACGGAGCTCTATATATGTCTATATAAACTAGTATTTATACAACAACACATTTTAATAAAAAGAAACCTAAACGTACAGAGTAGCTTCATTCTTATGTTATTATGGGGAAAATGTAAAATTTACAGCATATTAAGAAGAAAGACTGTGTTATAACATGATATTAACATTGTTGATTTCTGAACGATTATAACTGTAACTGATTATTAAAGCTAACATTTCTATTTAAACTGCTGGCCAAAATCTTAAGGTCACTTATGAAAGGCCAGTTTTATAATATTTTATATCAACTGTGGTTACACGTGACTCACTGATTTTTGTAATAAAAATTGTTGTAATTGTATTATTATACTTTGGATGTTTAACTCAGTTGGAAATTGGCAATTATAATAAGTTAAACTATATTATGAGGTTTGTCACATTAACTTATCAGTGACTTGTGTTAATTTAAATATTATTCACTAAAACAGTAGTTAAAAAAGGAAATTACAAACACTAAGGTGTTGAAATTACATCTTCAGATACCACATGTCTACTGAGTGAATATCATGATACTCATTTCAATTTCTGTGACTTGGCAATAGAGGCTAGATTAGAAAATTTCACTAATTACACAATATTTTATTCTAGCTTGTTTGATTGTTTGTGTCTTAAATCCTGGAGTACAAGACACATTCAAGTTGATGGGTTAGTATGAGCTGGTAATTTGTGTTTAGTATGTGGAACTTGTTGGTTCAAGTAATTAGGAAGCTTTCATTGTAACTTAATACTGTGATGTGTGTTGTATTTTTGTTCATTTTCATCTTACACACAAATACTTTTTTCTAGCAATAAGAGCATGGAAAGAAAACTAACAATGAACAGTAGAGCCATAGCAACACATGTAAACCTCTGTAATGAATGTTTTTGAATTACACGTACACTGCTGGTCAAAATCTTAAGACCTATGAACATAAAGAAAAAATATGCATTTTGCGTTGTTAGACTCAACCACTTATTTGAGTAGAGCTTCGAAAGATGAAAATAAGTAAAGGGAAAATAAAACTAAAAACCATTTTAAGCATTTATTAGGGAAAATGTGAACACTATGAAATAAGCCTAAATACTAGCTGGTCAAATGTTTAAGACCAAACCAAAAAGAAGTCCTAAACAGGAGAGGAAATGCCCAACAAGAGGTCTCAGTAGTGAGTTGCACGGCCGTCATTGCGAAAAACTGCAAACATTCGCTTTGGCATGGTCGATGTAAGCGTTTGCAGAAAGCTGGCTGAAATGTTATTCCAAATAGTGAAGATGGCTTCACGAAGGTCATGCACTGTTTGCAACTGACGTCCATTTCTACAGACTTCCCTTGCCATCCACCCCCAAACATTTTGAATGGGGTTCAGTTCGAGTGAACACGTTGGATGGTCCAAAAGAATCACGTTATTCGCCACGAATTTTGTATCATCAGAGAACAAAACCTTCGTCCACTTTTCTACGTCTCATGTTTGGTGCTTTTCAGCAAAGTTTAACCGAGCTGTTTCATGGTGTGGAAGGAGGCGTGGCCTTTGGATACGTTTACGGTTTTCAAAGCCCTTCTCTCGTAGATGCCGTCTTATTGTTTTTGAGCTGCATTCTGCGTCCGTAAGGTCTTTAATCTGATTCAACGATCGGCTGGTGTCTTGCCGTACAACCCGTCGAATCCTCCTGCTCAACGCCGGCGAAACTTTCTTGGGCCGACCACTTGAAATTATAGTTCCGTATTCCTCAGGGTCTTTTAAGAAATTTGCAACAGCAGTTTTACTACGCCCAATTTCACCAGCGATGGCACGTTGAGAGAGAACTTGCTTTTGCAGCTCGACAATTCTGCCACGTTCAAACTCTGTCAACTTTTTAGGCTTTGCCATGTTTTTACCAAATGTAACGCAGGAGATGTCAGTGTGAGATGTTGACAACGCTAATGCTTGAACACAAATGACTTAAGTTTCGTTACCTGTTTACTCTTTAACGCTTCGTTTCAGTGTGGTCTTAAACTTTTGACCAGCTAGTATTTAGGCTTATTTCATAGTGTTCACATTTTCCCTATTAAATACTAAAAAGGTTTTTTTTTTCCCTTTTCTTATTTTTATCTTTCGAAGCTCTACCTAAATAAGTGGTTGAGTCTAACAACGCAAAATGCATTTTTGTTATTTTCATTGGCCTTAAGATTTTGGCCAGCAGTGTATGTGTATAGAAACTTTGAAACATGATCGAGTAATTCATGAATATTTCAACTGTCTTTATGTGATGACATGTGAGGTGAATTTGGTTAAAGGTGTTCATTCTCCAAACAACAAACTAAAATAGAATTTATTTGTTGTATTTATTTTAACCACAGTCAGTTCAGCTGATCGTCGCCTCATAATGTCCTCAAGGAGAAAAAAGTGAACGTAGTCGGCGATGTGTTTCGATCCTACAACATCAGACTTTAAGTATACAACGTTGATCTAAATATTTTCCTCAATTATTATAGATGTAACACAAAACAACCATAAACTCGTTAGAATATACGTTTTGTACAGGTTGTATAGTTCATTTTTTTCTGTCCCGAAGCAGGTAGATATTTTGTTTGTTTGATTTTTGAATTTCGTTGAAAAATACAGGAGGGCTGTCTGCACTAGCCTTCCCTCATTTAGTAGTATGAGACTAGAAGAAAGGCAAGTAGTCTTCACTACCCAGCGCCAGTTCTTGGGTCACACTTTTATAAATGAATAGTGGGATTAACCGTCTTATTATAACGGATCCACGACGAGCATGCTTGGTGTGACCTGTATTACACTCAGATTACCTCATGACCATACTGTGCCGGTAGACATACACTTCGTCAACAGTAACGAGATACTTCTCTTTCTTACATGACAGAATGCTTGGTGTGACCTGTATTACACTCAGATTACCTCATGACCATACTGTGCCGGTAGACATACACTTCGTCAACAGTAACGAGATACTTCTCTTTCTTACATGACAGAATGCTTGGTGTGACCTGTATTACACTCAGATTACCTCATGACCATACTGTGCCGGTAGACATACACTTCGTCAACAGTAACGAGATACTTCTCTTTCTTACATGACAGAATGCTTGGTGTGACCTGTATTACACTCAGATTACCTCATGACCATACTGTGCCGGTAGACATACACTTCGTCAACAGTAACGAGATACTTCTCTTTCTTACATGGCAGAATGCTTGGTGTGACCTGTATTACACTCAGATTACCTCATGACCATACTGTGCCGGTAGACATACACTTCGTCAACAGTAACGAGATACTTCTCTTTCTTACATGGCAGCATGCTTGGTGTGACCTGTATTACACTCAGATTACCTCATGACCATACTGTGCCGGTAGACATACACTTCGTCAACAGTAACGAGATACTTCTCTTTCTTACATGGCAGAATGCTTGGTGTGACCTGTATTACACTCAGATTACCTCATGACCATACTGTGCCGGTAGACATACACTTCGTCAACAGTAACGAGATACTTCTCTTTCTAACATGACAGAATGCTTGGTGTGACCTGTATTACACTCAGATTACCTCATGACCATACTGTGCCGGTAGACATACACTTCGTCAACAGTAACGAGATACTTCTCTTTCTTACATGGCAGAATGCTTGGTGTGACCTGTATTACACTCAGATTACCTCATGACCATACTGTGCCGGTAGACATACACTTCGTCAACAGTAACGAGATACTTCTCTTTCTTACATGGCAGAATGCTTGGTGTGACCTGTATTACACTCAGATTACCTCATGACCATACTGTGCCGGTAGACATACACTTCGTCAACAGTAACGAGATACTTCTCTTTCTTACATGACAGAATGCTTGGTGTGACCTGTATTACACTCAGATTACCTCATGACCATACTGTGCCGGTAGACATACACTTCGTCAACAGTAACGAGATACTTCTCTTTCTTACATGACAGAATGCTTGGTGTGACCTGTATTACACTCAGATTACCTCATGACCATACTGTGCCGGTAGACATACACTTCGTCAACAGTAACGAGATACTTCTCTTTCTTACATGACAGAATGCTTGGTGTGACCTGTATTACACTCAGATTACCTCATGACCATACTGTGCCGGTAGACATACACTTCGTCAACAGTAACGAGATACTTCTCTTTCTTACATGGCAGAATGCTTGGTGTGACCTGTATTACACTCAGATTACCTCATGACCATACTGTGCCGGTAGACATACACTTCGTCAACAGTAACGAGATACTTCTCTTTCTTACATGACAGAATGCTTGGTGTGACCTGTATTACACTCAGATTACCTCATGACCATACTGTGCCGGTAGACATACACTTCGTCAACAGTAACGAGATACTTCTCTTTCTTACATGACAGAATGCTTGGTGTGACCTGTATTACACTCAGATTACCTCATGACCATACTGTGCCGGTAGACATACACTTCGTCAACAGTAACGAGATACTTCTCTTTCTTACATGACAGAATGCTTGGTGTGACCTGTATTACACTCAGATTACCTCATGACCATACTGTGCCGGTAGACATACACTTCGTCAACAGTAACGAGATACTTCTCTTTCTTACATGGCAGAATGCTTGGTGTGACCTGTATTACACTCAGATTACCTCATGACCATACTGTGCCGGTAGACATACACTTCGTCAACAGTAACGAGATACTTCTCTTTCTTACATGACAGAATGCTTGGTGTGACCTGTATTACACTCAGATTACCTCATGACCATACTGTGCCGGTAGACATACACTTCGTCAACAGTAACGAGATACTTCTCTTTCTTACATGACAGAATGCTTGGTGTGACCTGTATTACACTCAGATTACCTCATGACCATACTGTGCCGGTAGACATACACTTCGTCAACAGTAACGAGATACTTCTCTTTCTTACATGGCAGAATGCTTGGTGTGACCTGTATTACACTCAGATTACCTCATGACCATACTGTGCCGGTAGACATACACTTCGTCAACAGTAACGAGATACTTCTCTTTCTTACATGACAGAATGCTTGGTGTGACCTGTATTACACTCAGATTACCTCATGACCATACTGTGCCGGTAGACATACACTTCGTCAACAGTAACGAGATACTTCTCTTTCTTACATGACAGAATGCTTGGTGTGACCTGTATTACACTCAGATTACCTCATGACCATACTGTGCCGGTAGACATACACTTCGTCAACAGTAACGAGATACTTCTCTTTCTTACATGGCAGAATGCTTGGTGTGACCTGTATTACACTCAGATTACCTCATGACCATACTGTGCCGGTAGACATACACTTCGTCAACAGTAACGAGATACTTCTCTTTCTTACATGGCAGAATGCTTGGTGTGACCTGTATTACACTCAGATTACCTCATGACCATACTGTGCCGGTAGACATACACTTCGTCAACAGTAACGAGATACTTCTCTTTCTTACATGACAGAATGCTTGGTGTGACCTGTATTACACTCAGATTACCTCATGACCATACTGTGCCGGTAGACATACACTTCGTCAACAGTAACGAGATACTTCTCTTTCTTACATGACAGAATGCTTGGTGTGACCTGTATTACACTCAGATTACCTCATGACCATACTGTGCCGGTAGACATACACTTCGTCAACAGTAACGAGATACTTCTCTTTCTTACATGACAGAATGCTTGGTGTGACCTGTATTACACTCAGATTACCTCATGACCATACTGTGCCGGTAGACATACACTTCGTCAACAGTAACGAGATACTTCTCTTTCTTACATGACAGAATGCTTGGTGTGACCTGTATTACACTCAGATTACCTCATGACCATACTGTGCCGGTAGACATACACTTCGTCAACAGTAACGAGATACTTCTCTTTCTTACATGACAGAATGCTTGGTGTGACCTGTATTACACTCAGATTACCTCATGACCATACTGTGCCGGTAGACATACACTTCGTCAACAGTAACGAGATACTTCTCTTTCTTACATGACAGAATGCTTGGTGTGACCTGTATTACACTCAGATTACCTCATGACCATACTGTGCCGGTAGACATACACTTCGTCAACAGTAACGAGATACTTCTCTTTCTTACATGACAGAATGCTTGGTGTGACCTGTATTACACTCAGATTACCTCATGACCATACTGTGCCGGTAGACATACACTTCGTCAACAGTAACGAGATACTTCTCTTTCTTACATGACAGAATGCTTGGTGTGACCTGTATTACACTCAGATTACCTCATGACCATACTGTGCCGGTAGACATACACTTCGTCAACAGTAACGAGATACTTCTCTTTCTTACATGACAGAATGCTTGGTGTGACCTGTATTACACTCAGATTACCTCATGACCATACTGTGCCGGTAGACATACACTTCGTCAACAGTAACGAGATACTTCTCTTTCTTACATGACAGAATGCTTGGTGTGACCTGTATTACACTCAGATTACCTCATGACCATACTGTGCCGGTAGACATACACTTCGTCAACAGTAACGAGATACTTCTCTTTCTTACATGACAGAATGCTTGGTGTGACCTGTATTACACTCAGATTACCTCATGACCATACTGTGCCGGTAGACATACACTTCGTCAACAGTAACGAGATACTTCTCTTTCTTACATGGCAGAATGCTTGGTGTGACCTGTATTACACTCAGATTACCTCATGACCATACTGTGCCGGTAGACATACACTTCGTCAACAGTAACGAGATACTTCTCTTTCTTACATGACAGAATGCTTGGTGTGACCTGTATTACACTCAGATTACCTCATGACCATACTGTGCCGGTAGACATACACTTCGTCAACAGTAACGAGATACTTCTCTTTCTTACATGACAGAATGCTTGGTGTGACCTGTATTACACTCAGATTACCTCATGACCATACTGTGCCGGTAGACATACACTTCGTCAACAGTAACGAGATACTTCTCTTTCTTACATGACAGAATGCTTGGTGTGACCTGTATTACACTCAGATTACCTCATGACCATACTGTGCCGGTAGACATACACTTCGTCAACAGTAACGAGATACTTCTCTTTCTTACATGGCAGAATGCTTGGTGTGACCTGTATTACACTCAGATTACCTCATGACCATACTGTGCCGGTAGACATACACTTCGTCAACAGTAACGAGATACTTCTCTTTCTTACATGACAGAATGCTTGGTGTGACCTGTATTACACTCAGATTACCTCATGACCATACTGTGCCGGTAGACATACACTTCGTCAACAGTAACGAGATACTTCTCTTTCTTACATGACAGAATGCTTGGTGTGACCTGTATTACACTCAGATTACCTCATGACCATACTGTGCCGGTAGACATACACTTCGTCAACAGTAACGAGATACTTCTCTTTCTTACATGACAGAATGCTTGGTGTGACCTGTATTACACTCAGATTACCTCATGACCATACTGTGCCGGTAGACATACACTTCGTCAACAGTAACGAGATACTTCTCTTTCTTACATGACAGAATGCTTGGTGTGACCTGTATTACACTCAGATTACCTCATGACCATACTGTGCCGGTAGACATACACTTCGTCAACAGTAACGAGATACTTCTCTTTCTTACATGACAGAATGCTTGGTGTGACCTGTATTACACTCAGATTACCTCATGACCATACTGTGCCGGTAGACATACACTTCGTCAACAGTAACGAGATACTTCTCTTTCTTACATGGCAGAATGCTTGGTGTGACCTGTATTACACTCAGATTACCTCATGACCATACTGTGCCGGTAGACATACACTTCGTCAACAGTAACGAGATACTTCTCTTTCTTACATGACAGAATGCTTGGTGTGACCTGTATTACACTCAGATTACCTCATGACCATACTGTGCCGGTAGACATACACTTCGTCAACAGTAACGAGATACTTCTCTTTCTTACATGACAGAATGCTTGGTGTGACCTGTATTACACTCAGATTACCTCATGACCATACTGTGCCGGTAGACATACACTTCGTCAACAGTAACGAGATACTTCTCTTTCTTACATGACAGAATGCTTGGTGTGACCTGTATTACACTCAGATTACCTCATGACCATACTGTACCGGTAGACATACACTTCGTCAACAGTAACGAGATACTTCTCTTTCTTACATGACAGAATGCTTGGTGTGACCTGTATTACACTCAGATTACCTCATGACCATACTGTGCCGGTAGACATACACTTCGTCAACAGTAACGAGATACTTCTCTTTCTTACATGACAGAATGCTTGGTGTGACCTGTATTACACTCAGATTACCTCATGACCATACTGTGCCGGTAGACATACACTTCGTCAACAGTAACGAGATACTTCTCTTTCTTACATGACAGAATGCTTGGTGTGACCTGTATTACACTCAGATTACCTCATGACCATACTGTGCCGGTAGACATACACTTCGTCAACAGTAACGAGATACTTCTCTTTCTTACATGACAGAATGCTTGGTGTGACCTGTATTACACTCAGATTACCTCATGACCATACTGTGCCGGTAGACATACACTTCGTCAACAGTAACGAGATACTTCTCTTTCTTACATGACAGAATGCTTGGTGTGACCTGTATTACACTCAGATTACCTCATGACCATACTGTACCGGTAGACATACACTTCGTCAACAGTAACGAGATACTTCTCTTTCTTACATGGCAGAATGCTTGGTGTGACCTGTATTACACTCAGATTACCTCATGACCATACTGTGCCGGTAGACATACACTTCGTCAACAGTAACGAGATACTTCTCTTTCTTACATGGCAGAATGCTTGGTGTGACCTGTATTACACTCAGATTACCTCATGACCATACTGTGCCGGTAGACATACACTTCGTCAACAGTAACGAGATACTTCTCTTTCTTACATGACAGAATGCTTGGTGTGACCTGTATTACACTCAGATTACCTCATGACCATACTGTGCCGGTAGACATACACTTCGTCAACAGTAACGAGATACTTCTCTTTCTTACATGACAGAATGCTTGGTGTGACCTGTATTACACTCAGATTACCTCATGACCATACTGTGCCGGTAGACATACACTTCGTCAACAGTAACGAGATACTTCTCTTTCTTACATGACAGAATGCTTGGTGTGACCTGTATTACACTCAGATTACCTCATGACCATACTGTGCCGGTAGACATACACTTCGTCAACAGTAACGAGATACTTCTCTTTCTTACATGACAGAATGCTTGGTGTGACCTGTATTACACTCAGATTACCTCATGACCATACTGTGCCGGTAGACATACACTTCGTCAACAGTAACGAGATACTTCTCTTTCTTACATGACAGAATGCTTGGTGTGACCTGTATTACACTCAGATTACCTCATGACCATACTGTGCCGGTAGACATACACTTCGTCAACAGTAACGAGATACTTCTCTTTCTTACATGACAGAATGCTTGGTGTGACCTGTATTACACTCAGATTACCTCATGACCATACTGTGCCGGTAGACATACACTTCGTCAACAGTAACGAGATACTTCTCTTTCTTACATGGCAGAATGCTTGGTGTGACCTGTATTACACTCAGATTACCTCATGACCATACTGTGCCGGTAGACATACACTTCGTCAACAGTAACGAGATACTTCTCTTTCTTACATGGCAGAATGCTTGGTGTGACCTGTATTACACTCAGATTACCTCATGACCATACTGTGCCGGTAGACATACACTTCGTCAACAGTAACGAGATACTTCTCTTTCTTACATGGCAGAATGCTTGGTGTGACCTGTATTACACTCAGATTACCTCATGACCATACTGTGCCGGTAGACATACACTTCGTCAACAGTAACGAGATACTTCTCTTTCTTACATGACAGAATGCTTGGTGTGACCTGTATTACACTCAGATTACCTCATGACCATACTGTGCCGGTAGACATACACTTCGTCAACAGTAACGAGATACTTCTCTTTCTTACATGACAGAATGCTTGGTGTGACCTGTATTACACTCAGATTACCTCATGACCATACTGTGCCGGTAGACATACACTTCGTCAACAGTAACGAGATACTTCTCTTTCTTACATGACAGAATGCTTGGTGTGACCTGTATTACACTCAGATTACCTCATGACCATACTGTGCCGGTAGACATACACTTCGTCAACAGTAACGAGATACTTCTCTTTCTTACATGGCAGAATGCTTGGTGTGACCTGTATTACACTCAGATTACCTCATGACCATACTGTGCCGGTAGACATACACTTCGTCAACAGTAACGAGATACTTCTCTTTCTTACATGGCAGCATGCTTGGTGTGACCTGTATTACACTCAGATTACCTCATGACCATACTGTGCCGGTAGACATACACTTCGTCAACAGTAACGAGATACTTCTCTTTCTTACATGGCAGAATGCTTGGTGTGACCTGTATTACACTCAGATTACCTCATGACCATACTGTGCCGGTAGACATACACTTCGTCAACAGTAACGAGATACTTCTCTTTCTTACATGACAGAATGCTTGGTGTGACCTGTATTACACTCAGATTACCTCATGACCATACTGTGCCGGTAGACATACACTTCGTCAACAGTAACGAGATACTTCTCTTTCTTACATGACAGAATGCTTGGTGTGACCTGTATTACACTCAGATTACCTCATGACCATACTGTGCCGGTAGACATACACTTCGTCAACAGTAACGAGATACTTCTCTTTCTTACATGACAGAATGCTTGGTGTGACCTGTATTACACTCAGATTACCTCATGACCATACTGTGCCGGTAGACATACACTTCGTCAACAGTAACGAGATACTTCTCTTTCTTACATGACAGAATGCTTGGTGTGACCTGTATTACACTCAGATTACCTCATGACCATACTGTGCCGGTAGACATACACTTCGTCAACAGTAACGAGATACTTCTCTTTCTTACATGACAGAATGCTTGGTGTGACCTGTATTACACTCAGATTACCTCATGACCATACTGTGCCGGTAGACATACACTTCGTCAACAGTAACGAGATACTTCTCTTTCTTACATGACAGAATGCTTGGTGTGACCTGTATTACACTCAGATTACCTCATGACCATACTGTGCCGGTAGACATACACTTCGTCAACAGTAACGAGATACTTCTCTTTCTTACATGGCAGAATGCTTGGTGTGACCTGTATTACACTCAGATTACCTCATGACCATACTGTGCCGGTAGACATACACTTCGTCAACAGTAACGAGATACTTCTCTTTCTTACATGGCAGAATGCTTGGTGTGACCTGTATTACACTCAGATTACCTCATGACCATACTGTGCCGGTAGACATACACTTCGTCAACAGTAACGAGATACTTCTCTTTCTTACATGACAGAATGCTTGGTGTGACCTGTATTACACTCAGATTACCTCATGACCATACTGTGCCGGTAGACATACACTTCGTCAACAGTAACGAGATACTTCTCTTTCTTACATGACAGAATGCTTGGTGTGACCTGTATTACACTCAGATTACCTCATGACCATACTGTGCCGGTAGACATACACTTCGTCAACAGTAACGAGATACTTCTCTTTCTTACATGACAGAATGCTTGGTGTGACCTGTATTACACTCAGATTACCTCATGACCATACTGTGCCGGTAGACATACACTTCGTCAACAGTAACGAGATACTTCTCTTTCTTACATGGCAGAATGCTTGGTGTGACCTGTATTACACTCAGATTACCTCATGACCATACTGTGCCGGTAGACATACACTTCGTCAACAGTAACGAGATACTTCTCTTTCTTACATGACAGAATGCTTGGTGTGACCTGTATTACACTCAGATTACCTCATGACCATACTGTGCCGGTAGACATACACTTCGTCAACAGTAACGAGATACTTCTCTTTCTTACATGACAGAATGCTTGGTGTGACCTGTATTACACTCAGATTACCTCATGACCATACTGTACCGGTAGACATACACTTCGTCAACAGTAACGAGATACTTCTCTTTCTTACATGGCAGCATGCTTGGTGTGACCTGTATTACACTCAGATTACCTCATGACCATACTGTGCCGGTAGACATACACTTCGTCAACAGTAACGAGATACTTCTCTTTCTTACATGGCAGAATGCTTGGTGTGACCTGTATTACACTCAGATTACCTCATGACCATACTGTGCCGGTAGACATACACTTCGTCAACAGTAACGAGATACTTCTCTTTCTTACATGGCAGAATGCTTGGTGTGACCTGTATTACACTCAGATTACCTCATGACCATACTGTGCCGGTAGACATACACTTCGTCAACAGTAACGAGATACTTCTCTTTCTTACATGGCAGAATGCTTGGTGTGACCTGTATTACACTCAGATTACCTCATGACCATACTGTGCCGGTAGACATACACTTCGTCAACAGTAACGAGATACTTCTCTTTCTCACATGGCAGAAGACGTTTGAACCGATGAACTTACTCAGATATTAAGAAATTTTCTTGTTCTGAGGTTGTCAGAGAACCGAGTTTTGCTCGTGTTTTGTGAAAATGGAAAACAAAAATATTTTGATGGGTACAGTAACATCGATGTTTGTGTGGATTATTTGAAGATTTATAAAAACAAATAAGATTGTAATATTTGTTGATTTGTTGGTTCTGAGTCGTAAAACTAGCAGACAACACAGCAACAGCGCACGTGAGAAAACACCACGAGCCAGTAGATCTAGTTCTAATGCCCTCTCCTGGAAATCGAATTCTCCGTCCCAGAAAAGATGATCACAACAAAGATCGATTTAATTGAAGTTATACACGACAATACATAGGTTGTTAACAATATAACGTGATAAGAACATATTTAACATTAACAATATTTGATAGAACTATTGAACATATAGTATAATGTCTGTCTGCTGATAAAATTATGTAAAATATAAATTGGTTTGCACATGAAGCGTAATATTTTAATGGTATATATTATAAGTGTTTCACAGAGAGCGCTAGTGTAGACAATTACTGATAGTGTATAACAACATCTACTAAATCTTCAGCACTACAAAGTGTATCAAATATTATTTATTTTTGATTAATAGTTTAACAATAAAATACATCAGAATATTAACAACAAACTATAATGATTTAAGATAAATAAGCAACACTAGTTTATATGTGACTAAATAATAACATTAATTTTAAACATCTTAGTATCAGACATTTTTACTGCGTAAGACATTCAATACAATGAAAAACACATTTTCCATTATTTACCAATAATTGAAGTTCAAGGTTCATCTTTATTGACAGTTCAACTATATATGTTTTAAAATAGACTCCTAACCTTAAAGTGTCTCGTTACTTAATAAAGTAGATATATTGTCTGTGGTTAATCACTACACTCTAATTAACACTGCTATTTATTATTCATCATTAGTTACATAAAATAAGATACTAAACGACTTTCTATTCTTTGTAATTTATATTTTGTTTATAGTATCAACTTTTCAACTGTATAGGATTCTAAATAGACTAACATCAGAAAAACACATCGTTATATCACAGTGTAAGAATATGTTTTGTATGTAATAACTGGTGCATAATAATACTGTAGATACTTCTGTATGAGAGATGTTTAATTAAATACCAGATGACTTCCTGTACTTGTTTGTTTGGTTTGTTTTGGAAATAAGCACAATGTTATACAATGGGCTACCTGTGCTATGCCCACCATGGGTATCGAATCCCGGTTTTAAGCGGTGCTTTTTGTACTTTAACACATTGGTTTTATTTCATGTTCCGGCATTAAGATAATCACATGTAACTTGCTGTATAACCAAACTCAGAAACTTATTATCCGTATAATAATAACACATTAAACTTGCTACCCATTATAAGACATTACACTGTATTTGGTTCAGTAAATGAAAACTCACAAATCCTTTAAAATGTACTATTTCACACTTATGTATGTCGAATTATATACATGTGGTCAGTGTCTGAAGAAACGTTTCCATGTGTAAACTATTTTCAGTTCCTACTCTAGGTCCTCCAGCGACAAACTCCAAACAACAACGTTTGTTAAAATCTGTTGGTTTTGTAAATACTTTATTAACTTCTAGAATCTACCATGTAAGCGTGGAAAGTTATCAGTGTTACGTTAAGTATTGTTCTTCAATCGCTCTCTTCCCAGTGCTAAGGAATTCAACATCAGCTTTAGTGTTTCTTCACATGATATGAATTGTTTTTTGTCTTCATCCAAACCTTTTTCATTCACAAGTCGTTAAGTGTTGCTATTGTCGTTAAGAATAAACGATGGGTTCAATACACACGTTTTACTTCTACTATTTGTTTAATTCATGAAACTAAATTCTAAAACAGCTAACCCATCGTCTTCACATAGTCTCCTATGGCACAGCGGTAAGTTTATGTAGTTACAACGTTCAAATGCGGTGTATTATTCACAAGTGAACAAAGCAGATAGACCAGTGTGGCTTTGTTCTTATAAAAAAAACAACATATTTATATTTCGAAACATGTTTTTAAATATTTTATTGGCAACTACTTGGTTAAAAGCTTAAAAGTCACTTAACTTCAGTTGAGAAACTGATAACATCGAAATCTTATGAAGTTAAAATTCAAGTTTCGATCCTTGGTGTGGTCATAACTAAAATACACATGTGTCAGTTTTGAACTTAATAACAAACAAACACAATAATTATTTTTATTATATATTTTTATTGACAACAAAATTTCATATGGATACTAAAGTATCCTCAGAATATATCGCTTCCTTCTTCACTTTAAACCATATGCTTCCTGCAATTCAAATTCCAAAACGTCTACTTCCAAATATACCTATAGCTCCACCTCCACCAAGTGCACCTAGAAATCCACCTCCAGCTCCATGACCATTAGGACAACAATATGAAGGAGGAACATCACAGTGAACAAAATTTGTTGGACATGCGATGCCATTTCGGAAATTCCCCACTAGTTCAGGTAGTAAACAAAGTGACGTCATTAGAATATATATCGCCTGTAATATTTTATAATGATTTTTAAATCGTCACTGTTTATCTACTTGTGAAGCCTAGCTAATAAACATTATATTCATGAAACTATTAAAATTACGTCAATACCAAGATCAACCGTTGATGTTACAGAACACGTCACAAAAAATAGTCATCTTTAACAGTTACGTTAATTTGACTAGTTTGTCAGTAAAAATCTATTATTATTAATGTATAAACCAATCTACTTTCTTGTTTCCAGAACAGTATCTTATATCAAATTTCAACTTTCCGTTGCGTCACTAAAAGTACATAAAATTTCTCTATAAAAACACATTAAAGTGATTCTCCGTTGGTTAGCTTGCACATTAAATACCGTATTTTACGCTTTAGTTAGAGGCTACATCGTGGAAGACGAACCCTAATTTGTGACAGAATTCTAATAAAAAATTGACTTTATAACTAACACTTTAATATATCCTTGATTTTCTTCAATTTACTGAGTAAAGACATAATATATTCCACAGTATATCGACAATATTAGTTCAATTGTTTTATACTACTGAAGATACTTGTAGTTAGTAAGTAGTGACATTATGATCTGTATGAGAGGCCGATTTGAGTAGATCCCAAGCTAACCTCTTGTCTTAACCCATCACTCTTATCTTGGGACACTCATGGGGGATTTTAAGATTTTTTAAAGAAAATATGTGCGTATTACATTGTATAGAATACGGTATATTGTTCTCAATGCTGTGGATTGTATGTCATAAAAAAAAAAGACCACAGCACAAGACCAATCATATAAACAGCTGTCGTATTAATGTAATTAGTATTTTATACACTCGTTAATTTACAACAAACGTATATGAAACAGTTATCTGTTATATTATTGTCTATATTACTTACTTTCAGTTTGATATTCAGTTGTAGCAACAAATGCAATTTAAATTAAAATATTTACTTCAAAAGTTATAAGAACAAATTTTATAAAAATGCATGGTTGTGTCACCCTGCGTTGCTGTTTTACACATGTAATCATTTTGAAATAATTTAATTTCTCACTTTAAATTGCTGTGAAATATATAGTCGTCAAGAGAAGTATTATTTATTACATTCTTTCATTATAGACAATATTCGAATGTTTGGATACACGTCGTTGTTATAAACTTACTTTCATTAAATATTATGTTACATTCCGTTTATAAGAAGAAATAAACATTGTGGCAGTTTCTTAAACGATAAAGACAAACGTAACTTATAATTGATATTTCTATCATACCATTTAAACTTTTTGTATGAATTTGGTGTCAAAGAATTCATACTCTCACCTGGAGTTGATTCCAACAGTGTTGTAAACATCAAAAGTATAATAATTGTTGTAGTCTTCATTTCTCTGATCTGTTAAAATCAGTATTAATGTGGTTAGTGAAATGTGACTTTTAACAAAGCCTAAAATAAAAGATCGACACTTAGTACAGCACATGAATTCTATATCTTACTAGCTCCAGATATATGATAACAGAGGTAGTTTTTATAAACGGAAGTAGAGAGTTACAGAAGAAACAAGTTCCCGATTTATCACAGGAACACTGAAACCATTACAATAACTGGACAACATCTAATGAAAGATTTCTATATGATAAAAATTACATTTTGTAAATACCGTTTAACAACAAAAATAATTTTATATCGATTTTTTTCTTTTCTTGGAGGTTTCTCGAACTTAATAAAACATGAAAGTAAAAACTTCTTTATTAAAGAAAGTTTATATCTAAGAACAATACCAGATCGATCAACCAAAACACACAGAATTAAAGTTTAACAATGAATAGAAAAACGTTGAAGTTATCATGCCTGTGTTAAAATATCGACTTTTGAAATGAAAACAAAATATTAGTTTGTGTTAACATGATAAAAATAATTATTCAAATAAGTACTTAAGATCTGTACTTTGTTTAATATTCATTATAATTACTATTATAAAGAAATACTCTCAAACAAGATATAAAAATTATATTACCAAGGAGTGTTCAATTATTAGGTACTTCAACTACGTGTTATCAAAGTGTAAATATACAGTTAGACTAGGGTCCTGATACTCAGCTTATATAGTCGTATTTTTAATGAGATGCACAGTTCTGAGAACATCACAACCAATCAGAATGATTCCAGTAACAGTTGACGTCAAGAATATATTACAATATTATAGAAACATGTAGAGAGACAGATTGAGGCAATAGGAAACAGTGAGTGATTATTTGTTATTTACATAAGTGGCTGCTAAAGTGGCTCATGTAGTGGTGGAAAGACTAAAACTGTAAGTGGTAATGAAGTTGTGTGATTGGGGTAGAATGGATAGTAACATGTAAGTAGTGGAAAACAATTTGTGTTTCATGTATATTCACAAATGGTTTATATATCAATAAATCGTGTGGAACACACGTAGCTATTGTAACATTAGAACAAACGAGCTTCGATGTGCGATATTATAGGTAAAACGTAGTTATTTTAACTTTAGAACAGACAGGTGTCTATAAAGACATTTATTTAACCATAAGTATACAGGCTAACTAAATGATTTTTATATCCTAATTATGTTGACACGCTGTCTGTTTCTTTGTTTAACTTTTAAATTTCCCACAAATTTATACGAGAATTATCTGCGCTAGCCGTCCTTAAGTTACCTGTGTGAGATAAGAAGGAAGGCTAATAGCCATCACCATCCACCATCAACTGTTAGTTACTTTTTTATTTACAAATTCTGCGATCAACCGTTACTTATAACGCATCTTTAGCTGAATGGGCAAACAAGTTTCATGAGTGGAGGATTCATACTCGTTACCTAAAGAACTCGAGTCACTCACCACCTAGCCGTATCAGGACGGTATACATACACTTAGTTCAGTGTGACGACATACTCTTGTTTGTCACATGACAGAAGTCATTTGTACAGTTTTATGATACACTACAGTTCCAAACATGTGAAACTCTTATCTAATTATTTATTATGGTTAATCTGTTGTCTTCTTTACTTGTACATATTTAGAAAATTTAGAGATTACAAAATTTTCTTCTTCTGAGGTTCTCAGAGGACAAAGTTTCTCATCATTTTGATGTTGTTTTTGTGTGGAAATAAAAAACAAAAATATTTTAATGTCTTCAGTTACCTAGTGGCTCGGGTGAAGATTTTTGTAAACAACTATGAAAGTAACGTTGAAACGTTGGTTTTAAGTGGCAAGATTTCAAAGTAACCCAGGTATAGAACGTGTGAAAAAACACCATGAGCCAGGACATTCTGTTCTCACGCGCTTATCAGGGAACCAAACTCTCCGCTTCAGAAAAAAAAACAACTCTCATCACAAAGATTGATTTTTTTAACGTTATACCCAACAATACCCAGATTGATAACAATGTAACGTGATAAGAACATATTTAACATTAACAATACGTGATAGAACTGTTGAACATAATATCTCTGTAATGATCAAACTAGTGTATAATAAAAATAGGTCGGCAGTCGCTTGTTTCTTTTGGAATTTTTCGCAAAGCTACACGAGGGTTATCTGTGCTAGCTGTCCCTAATTAAGTAGTATAAGACTAAGGGGGAAGACAGCTAGTTATCACCCCCACCACCAACTCTTAGATTGTTCTTTAACAACGAGTAGTGGGATTGATCGTCACTGTATAACGCCCCTGCGGCTGAAAGGGCGAGCACATTTGGTGCGACGGGGATTCGACCCTTATATTATGAGCCGAACGCCTTAACCACCTGTCCATGCCGGGCCTTTTTTTAATTCATGAAGCTAAATTCTAAAACGGCTGACTCAACACCTTCACACAGCTCCCTAGAGTACAGCATAAGTTTAAGTAGTTACACAACAGAAACACCATTGTGACTTTGTTCTTATAACAAACAAAGTGTTCAGATATTTATACTGTTCTGTCACAGTAACAAAACATTTTGTCGTATATCTTTATTAGTATGAAACAAGAAAATCTTCACAAGCAGTGAATATTAAAAATATACAATAGTACTTATAATATGAACCATGATGAGCATCTATATTTAACATTTACCAAAAATAAAACTTTTATAACACTTTTTGTTTCTACTAATAATTTAGTTTTAATAACTGATTGAATCCTCTCTTGCTTAGCTGTTAGCGCGATAATTTACCTCACACATCACATGCCACTTGTTATTTCTGTTTACACTTAATGATAAAAATTCCGAATAAAATATTTCACTAGAAATTGCTTTTGAAATGTTTTGTAGAAATCTAACAATTGTTGTAAATATTGTGTTAGCCTCTAGAATTTACCATCTTGGAAACTTAAAGCGTCAAAACTTCTTAGGTTAACTTCAAAAATTGCTTTTTAAAAGGTAGAGGGCAGTACGAAAATTGAAGTGTCATTCGATTATTTAAAAACCTTAAAAAACGATACATTTTTAATTACTGTTTTTGTTTCTATAATTACGCCATCTGTAAGAGTTTTAGTGCACTAATATGTTCTTTTTCATTTGTTAATTTCGTACGAAGCTAGCTGTCCCTACTTTTGAAATCTTAGACAGCTTGTAAAAAACCACCTTCCTTCCTAACTGTCGGAATATACCGGGTTTAGTCCAACTGTCAGACATTCATAACCTGAGGTAATGGTACAAGAACAAGGGTGTAGACTTTTCTTCCACCACCGACAAAATTACACCTGATGGGTCTGTGAGTGGGTGTGTATTTTCTTAAGATCGGGCTATCTTCTGAGCCCACCTAGGGGAATCGAACCCCTGATGTTAACGTTGTAAATCCGTAAACATACCGCTATATTAGCGGGGGGCAATATATTATCTGCGCTACACACACTGCGGGGGGAAATTTCCATTAAAGGAATGTTTTGTACATTAAATTTCTAGACCTCCCCCCTTCATGTTTCTCTACACATTTGTCAAACACCATTAATGTCTGTTTACAAGGAATTCAGAGAGACATCCTGAGAAATCAAAATATACGGAAGTCCGAAAAGTTGCATCCAGTGTCTGTGAGGAGTATATTATTAATTCCTATTTGAACTTTTACATCACGATATAGCAGACAGGATAACACAGACGTTTGTAGCTGAAGGTATTATATGGTGTTTAACAGACAGGATAACATAGACGTTTGTAGCTAAAGGTATTATATGGTGTTTAACAGACAGGATAACACAGACGTTTGTAGCTGATGGTATTATATTATATGGTGTTTAACAGGGTTGAGCTTTGCATTTTCTTTTATATTTAGCTAAACCTTTTTCATGCACAAACAAAAAATCTCCTGGAAAAATAGCACTTGAAAATGGTCTGTAATTAATTTTATTAGAATAAATAATGTTATTTATAAGCCGAATGTGCAAACTAAGCTCATAAACGAACAAACAGTTCATATATTTAAGAGTAACATCAACAATCTAAAACAATCTATAGATCATGACGTCATCAATTCCTAACACTGATATCTGCTAGAACTATGGAATATAGAATATATCCAAGCTAATTGTTAGATAAAAATAGAATACTGAATATCAGATAAATCTTGGGATATATTTTATACTAAACTACCAGTTCCACTGTACTGTATAGGTAGAATGTTGAGGAATTTGATTACTTTAATGGTTCAATAATAAACTTACGTTTACATCCGAGTTTTATTACATATTTTGAATAAAAATTATTAATTATTATATGTGTCAACTTAACTTATAAATTTAAAAAAATATATCAAGTTTCATTTTTCTTGCTTTCAAGATGGCGAAAGTATAGCGCTCCACAGATGAATACAAGTAGTATTTCAGACAATTTTCTTTTATTTAAACTCAAAATTTCATATCGTTTTTGTACAACAAATAGTTGAGACACTAATTTCTTTACATCAGTTTAAAGTGTCTGGTGTAACAGTTTTCACTAATAATCTTCCTTCCTTTTCTTTAATGTTTGATTTTAAAGTTTTTATTTTTATTTAAAACATTTCTTTCCTTCAACCCAGATTCAGAGATTTAAAGATATTTTTTATCCAAGGAATACATTTCTCCAACACCAGCAACTTTGGTTTGAAATCCACTTTTTTGGTATCAGTTTCTTTCCTCCAAATTCAATTCCTTCATAATATAATAAAACAACATCTAATGTTTATATTCCTTATATGTCGTGCGTTGCTTCACATTTATTGTACTTTGACCTGCTCTGTTCTTCTTGTCTTTAACACATTTGTCATTATGTTGTTGTTCTTCAACTTGATGTTTTAAAAACATTTGAAATTAGTCTTTAACTTTAGGCTGTAACCTCTAAACTCTTTCTTATTTAATAAAGACTGTTACTAAAAATAAAAATATCTTCACCATTCGTCCAGGAAGTTTACATTGGTCATTCTCACCTTTTCCAAGGGTTATAATTATGCTTACATATTTACATGAGTTGATATGTTCACCAGTTGCTCCAGGGGTGAAAAGCGTTATATGTTCAGGTGAAGTTAACACTGGCAAACTGATAATACGTGCAAGAGACCATAGTGAACAAATAGATGATGAAACAATTTGTTACAACAATATCTAGAGAGACATGTCTACTTCTGTAAAATATCTGTTTTGTAAACTCTGGTGGACATATTATTCACTATAATGTAATGAATTTTTATTCATTAAATAAAGGTAAGTATTCATGTAAACACATTAAAAAATCTCCTTCTCACTGTCCAACAGGGTCAAAATATTGTGTTAAAGCTTAGAGGGCAGTACAATCGCATAATCCACTGTTGTCTTGAATTGGCAGTCAATGTGTTAACTAACCATCTTTTTTTTCAATTTTAATTTGTTTTATACAATTTTAAATACAATAATAAGTTTCATGAATTCTCGTGTTAGTCCCAATAATGTATATAAACGTTCATATAATTCATACGATTCAACTGTTTTATATTACTTATTCAGCATAATTTCCACATATCTGTTTTGCTGAACACGTTGTTGTACTTCCTGATACATATTTATAACACGCGTGTTTCAGCCCTTGTCTGTACACTGTCACACTTGTACTTAGTTTTATTGGAAGTTTGCCAGAACTGTCTTCATCGTTTCGAACGTATTTTACACTTTTGTATCACAAATATCTTTATATATTAACTGTTTTACAACTCTTTGTTTTCATAATTTACAAATGGGAAACACTCCATATCCAGCATATTAAAAATACAATTTTGGTTTATATTTTGTAATGATAATACCATTACAAGTGAATACTCAAGTATCATCAGCGTTAATCGTTTTATTTAACATTTTGAACCACCAGCTTCCTACATTTCCTCCACGTCCAGTGAAACAATAATGGGTAAGAGGAACATGACAGCAAACACAATTTTCTGTATATTCGATAACATTTCGGTAAGTCCCCACAGTTTCAGTCAAGAACAAAATAACATTATAACAAGACATTCCACTATTTTTAATATTCTATACTCTAAAATTTATATATACAGATCTCACAAAATAACCATGCGTAGGTTCTCGATGTCTGAGAGGACCTAGCGATCCATCGGCCTGCCACGGAGTAATGCAGCCAAGACACCCTGAGTTTCTCGCAACGCCAGGCGGCGCATGCCAGCTTGCCTCAACAAGGAGGCTTCAGACCTGCTCCCAGGGCCCAGTGACAGACTTGAGAGAGCAAAGCCTCCATACAAGAACAATCAATTTGTCTCCAACCTCATCCTCAGCAAGGAGGCAGACGTTGAGGCTCCACACATCAGGACCCCGAAAAACGGGGACAAAATCCCAGAATGAGGTGAGAAGTGCCCGATGGTCGGACACGTTAAACGAGACATTCCCAACCTGGTGAACTGCAGCTCCACTGAGGCTCTGCCGATGGCCAGGTGTTACATATAACCTGTCAAGATGACAAGAAACGCCCTAACCAGTCCAAGTTGCCACAAAAGCAGACCCACACAGCACACGCCAAACATCGGGAAAGTCGAAATCCGACAGCACTGCACACAGAGACCACGTACACCGAACACCAGAAAGAGGATCACCCCTAATCTTGTCGAGATGAGACCCCAAGACGCAGTTGAAGTCGCCACCAAGGACGATATCGGCCTGTGTAACCATGAACCTTCCAAGCCCGAGAAGAAAACCTCCCGCTCCCCAGACTGTGCAAGCGCTTAGACATTGACAAGACGATTCTTACGACCCCCCAGCGAAAACATCAACGCACACAACCCGCCCCTCAGCATCACTATGTAACGCGAGGATGGTGCCATTAAAATGCGGGTGAAAGAGGATTCCCCACACCCCGTGCACGCGTCGTGCCAAACGACCAGAAGGAACGGACAGGATAGCGAGAGGAAAACGAAAAGTGGACCCTCCGAGAAGCAAAAGGAGCTCCTGCAAAAATACTGTATCAACCACAAAGCGGTTGAAGAGGGATAATATGTAAAATTGTTTAACAATCTCAAATATTTCTGGATGTTTAATGTAATGCAGGAAAACCCATCAACCAATCAGAGGGGAGGAATCAGTGACGTTGTTGCTTTTACTGGACAGACTGAAGCAGGGGGGCGAGTGGCTCTTGAGGTATTTTACACAAAAGTAGCCATTTCTCTCTACGTACTGTTTCAATACGTGGCTGTTCATTGTGGTCTCTTCTACAGGCAGTATCTCAGTATTACCTTCATCATTTCTTCAACTGTATTTATGTTTTAATTCTGATAGTGGATAGTATACAACATTATTTCGTGAATGTGATATAAATTGTATCTGTTTTCCGGAGAAACATGACTTTGACATGTATAACTGTCTTTCTCTATTCTAACTATGAGATGTATGCTACTCTCGTACCTTGGACCCCTACCTTACGTTTGTGTCAAATAGGTTACCATAATTACTTGACAACCAATTTTAGAAAATAGAGTTTAGAGATGTATTTAGTGTTGAATGAAAATAAAAACTTTAATTACGAGCTACAAACGATAAAAGAGCGTCACCTAGTGTAATAATCTAGTAAATAGAAAATTATTTCTTTTTTTGTTATCAAGTATTTTTTCTATTTGCTGTCATGATTAATATTTCCTCTCTCATTTATCAAATAGTTATTAAATCTTTTAACTAGCAAATTAAGGTAGCGTTGATTAATTGGAATCTTTTTTTTTTTACAAATAAAACCAAAGTATAACCATATATGTTACATAAAATTAAGGACATCTAGTTTTCTATAATTATAACCAATATGTTTAAATCATGTCGTGATGTTTCTAATATTCACTGGTTCTGAAGAGTTTCATAAGAATAAAGATGAACAACAGAATGTTTTATTTCTCTGACATGACGGAACTGTATAAATATCTGAAGACTTTATTTGTTTGTTGTAAGAACAAAGCCACACTGGTCTGTCTGTCTTGGGAATAATACACACATTTTAAATGTTCTAACAACTTAAACTTACCGCTGTGTCATAGGGGACGATGTGAAGGCATGGAATTAGCGGTTTTAGAATTTAGCTTCAAGAATTTAAAAAAAATAGTGAAGGTAAAACGTTTTCAACCTTACTTTAGCACTTAACGACAATAGCAAAACGTAACGTCTTAAAATCACAAGATGTTGAAGACAAAATAAACTTGATAAGACGTGTTGTGTAAGGGAAGAAACAATAAAACTGTTTTCCACCGTCCCTAATATTTAGTTATTGACCACAGGGAATAAAACCAGTCAGTAGCACCTTCAATTACCTTTAAGAAAACATGATTGACTGTCCATCTTGTATGGCATTAATAATTTATAGAGACGAGGAATTAGAATGTACTATCATTGTTTGTTCTCCAACAGCGGTGAGTTTCTATAATTTAAAAAAAAAAATGTTTTTCAGACCAAGTGAACTTTCTCCGGTCCTCGTCGGCCTGGCATGGCCAAGCGCGTAAGGCGTGCGACTCGTAATCCTCGGGTCGCGGGTTCGCGCCCGAGTCGCGCTAAACATGCTCGCCCTCCCAGCCGTGGGGGCGTATAATGTGACGGTCAATCCCACTATTCGTTGGTAAAAGAGTAGCCCAAGAGTTGGCGGTGGGTGGTGATGACTAGCTGCCTTCCCTCTAGTCTTACACTGCTAAATTAGGGACGGATAGCACAGATAGCCCTCGAGTAGCTTTGTGCGAAATTCCAAAAAACAAACAAACAATCCAGTCCTCGTTGCAGTTTAAATAATATAAAAAAACATTAATTTCAAGATGTTTCTTTTACGATAAATGGTGAAGCGACTGATGAAATTTTATTAGAAATATAAAAAAAATTATATATTTAAAGTGCTGGATATGAATAGTTTCAAATTTGTGATATATGACAGAAAAAATATTTATAACTTAAAATGTGTGTGTGTGTTTTCTTATAGCAAAACCAAATCGGGCTATCTCCTGGGTCCACAGAGGGGAATCAAACCCCTCATTTTAGCGTTGTAAACACGCAGACTTTCAGCTGTACAAGCCGGGAACTAACTTAATATATAATGATATTTGTATCATGAATAATATAGAAGACTTTCGATAGTTTGGAAAGAGTACTGGCAAACTGCCAAGAAAAGAAAATGGAGGAGTGTAAATGAAACGTCAAGGGTTAAGTGTGTTCTAAATGTTGTATCAGGAAGTAAAACAATGTGTTGAACAAAACAGATGAATAATATTTATACAGAGAAATATATATGTTAAAAATGGTTCGTTTGGGTTGAGAAAATATTTTACGAAGAGGAACGAACAACGTTTCGACCTTCTTCGGTCATCGTCAGGTTCACAAAGAAGGAAAGAGGTTACTGACCGGAAGCTGACCACGTGTTTGAAAGGAGTTGTGTAACTGATTGTCGGAATGTAGAGGGCGGTGTTAGATGTTTGAATATATAATTTTATTTATTTTATTATTTTTAATATAAGTATAAAGGCGTTCCTTTGTATTGGTTTATTTTGGGTTTAAGTTGTTGTACAAGTAAGGCTTTAATTTTTCGTTTGTTTATGTTTGTTTCTTTATTTAGTATTTGAGTGTTTTCTATGGTTATGTTGTGTTTATTTGACTTACAGTGTTCGAAAACGTGTGAAGGTGACTTTTTGTGTTCTTTGAATCTGGTTTCCATTTTTCTACTTGTTTCTCCAATATAGAAGTCGTGGCAGTTATCACATTGTATTTTATAAATAATATTGGTGTGGTGTTTGTAAGTGTAGTTTTACATAGTGCCTGGTTTTGAATAAATTTGGTATTAACTGGAATGTCATATTTTGTTACTAGTTTTTGCCAAATGTTGGTTATTTGTTTGCTGATGTCAGGAATATATGGTATACAGCAGTATATGGTTTCGTGATTTTTTGATTCGTGAGATATATTTACTTTAGTTGGTTAATTTTGCTTTCTGTCTGGGTGTGTACGTATAATGTTTTCTACGGTTTGTGAAGGAAACTTATTGATGTTGATGAAGTATTGTTTTATTTTGTCTAATTCATCGTTAATTTTATCTGGTGAACATAGTTTTATGGCTGTGTTTATTTGGTTTCTTAGTATGTTGAGTTTTTGTTTTGTTTCATGTGCTGAGTCCCAAGGAATGTATAGTCCAGTATGAGCGATTTTTCGGTGGATTTCTGTTTTAAATTGTGCGTCGGTTCTTGTAATTTTTAGGTTAAGAAATGATATTTGATTGCTTTCTTCCTGTTCACATGTGAAGTTAATGTTGATTCCATGAATGAAATACCTCTTCTTACAGTATAGATTCTGACCCTCTATTTTCGGCCACCTGATTCGACTTGAGAAACTTTTCTCAACTGATAACATGTTGTGTCAACATTATTTGACCTTTAGAAAACTTATGATACTACATGGAGGTATGGAATTTAGAGAGATCTCCACTTCTGGGGGTTACGAGGTCATCTGCACATTCTTATTAAACTTTTTTTCCATAAACAGGCGATTCCAATTTTGTGTGGATTCGACACTTACCCGTTGTTTTCTACAGTAACTTGGAGACCTCTATATAATTCTCTTACAAATTACATGACACATAGAAAAGAGTAAAATAGTACATTTTAAAAGACTAGTAAGTTTTTATTTACTGATCCAAAGATAGTGTTATGTCTGATAGCTGGCAGTCTGTGTACTGTATCATTATTATACGGATAATTAGTTTCTTAGTTTGATTATATAGCATGTTATATGTAATTGTCTTAACTCGAAACTTGAAACAGAACCAACCTGTTAAAGTGCAGAAAATACCGCTAAAAACTGGGTTTCGTCACCTCTTGTGGGCAGAGCACAGATAGCCCATTGAATAGATTTGTGCTTTATTCCAAAACAAACCAAACAAACAAGTACAGGAAGTCATTTAGTGTTTTATTAAACGTCTCTCATACAGAAGTATCTTCAGAATTATTACGGACCAGTTATTACATACGAAACATATTCTTACACTGTGATATAACGATATGTTTTTTATTGTAATTATATTCAGAATCCTATACAGTTGAATTCTCTAAAAGTTGGAACTGTGAACAAAATATAAATTGTAATGTATAGGAAGTCGTTTAGTATTTATTTTAGGTATCTGATGATGAAAAATGAATAGCAAGGTTATAGTAACCAACATACAACACATCTACTTTATCAACTCAAACAAACTTTCCCGTATGGAGACTATTTTGAAACATATACAGTTGAACTATCAATAAAACCGGACCTTGAACTTAAATTATTGGTAAATAATGGAAAATGTGTTTTGATTGTATTGAATGTGTTACCTGGTAAAAAAAGTCTGATAATAAGTTTTAGTTAGTCACATATAAACTAGTTTTGTTTATTTATCTTAAATCATTATAGATTGTTCTTAATATTTAGATGTGAGTTTGATTGTAAAAAAAACTTTTATGAAAGATTAAAAAAATAATACACATTAGGGTCCAGTAGGTTTACTAGAGTGTTAATTATGTTTTGTTGTAAAACACAATATCTAATTCTCAAAAATAACGCCCTCTGTTAGAGAGTCATAATATTTACTGTTAGAGTATTACGCTTCGTGTCTATTTTCAATTGCAAGCCAATTTTTATTATTCACGAGTTTGATCATTACTCAGACATTATACTATAAGTTCAACATTTCTGTCAAATATTGTCAAAGTTAAATATCACGTTACATTGTTATCAATCTATGTATTTTCATGTATAACGTTAAATAAATCGGTCTTTGTCGTGAGTGTCTTTTTCTGGAGCGGAGAGTTTGGTTCCCTGATGAACTGCTGAAAATAGAATCTACTGGATCGTGGTGTTTTCCTACACCCGCTGTAGCTGTGTTACCTTGAAGCTTCCCCATTCAAAACCAACAAACCTGTGAACGTCGCATTCATGGTTGTTTTCATAAATCTTCACATAAACCACGATGTTTCAAGTCACAGTAAAATATTTTTGTTTTCTGTTTGGACAAAACACGACCGAAACAATGAGAAATTCATTTCTCTGACCACCTCTGAAGAAGAACATTTCTTGATCTCTAAGTTTTCTAAATATGTACAAGTAAAGAAGACGACAGGTTAATCATAGCAAATACTCAGGTAAGAGTTTCAGATGTTTGAACCTGTAGAGCTTTGCGAAACGGTACAAATGACTCCTGTCATGTGACAAACAGGAGTATGTGGTCACACTGAACTAAGTGTATGTATACCGTCCCGTTATGGCCACATGGATAGCGATCTTAGCTCGAATTATTAGGGTCGCGAGTTCGAATCCTCCTCTGATAAATCTTGCAAGCTCTCTCATCTATAGAGGCTTTACAAGTGACGGTTAATCTCGGTATGGCCAGATGGGCAATCCCACAATTTGTAAGTTAAGATGTAACCAACGGTTGGCGGCGAATGGTGATGATTATCTTCCTTCTTTCTGGTTTCACACAGCTAAATTAGGGATGACTAGCGCAGATAATTCTCGTGTAACTTTGTGAGAATTTTAATAGTATAACAAAGTAACAAACAGCCCGTCTACATGATTTAGGGTAGAAAAATCATCTATGCAGCCTGTATACCTTAGTGAAATAAATGAAATATCTATATAGACACCTGTGTTGTGTGTTTTTATGTTAAAATATCTAAGAAGTGGCTATGTTAGCGTTCATTGAGGTTCGTTTATTCTAATGTTGTAATAGCTAGGTGTGTTCCAGACAATTTATTTGTATATAAACTATATGTGTATATCCGTTATATGTAAACTGTGTGTGAGGGTTTTCAAACAGTTTTGACTACTTACATCCATTCTACCCTAATCACACAACTTCCATTTACAGTTTTATAGTTATTCCACTACTACATGAGCCACGTTAACAGAAATGTTTTACATATAAATAACAAATATTCACTCACAGTTTCCTACTGGCTCAGTGTTTATCTCTCTGCATGTCTCTATAATACTGTAATTTGGTTCTTGACGTCAGCTGTTAATGGAGTCATTCTGATTGGCTGCGATGTTCTAAGAACTGTGTATCCCATTAAAACTATAATAGTTAAGATTCAGTACAGTAATCTCATTTCATGTTTACATTCCAATAAAATGTAGCAGAAGTACCTAATAATTAAACAGTCTTGGGTATTATAATATTTATATCTTATTAGAAAGTTTTTCTTTATAATATAATTTTAATGAATATTATACTAAGTACATATCTTAAGTACTTGATTTTATAACTCTTATTATCATGCTGTCAGAAAGTGATATTTTGTTTTCATTTTACAAGTCGATATTTCGGGACATACATGGTAACTAACGTTTTTCTATCTACTGTTAAACTTTCTTTCTGTGTGTTTTGGTTGATATCTCGGGTCTTGGTCTTGGTTGTCAGATGTAAATTTCTTTAAGAATGAAAACATCAAGGATTAGAAAATTCTCAAGAAAAATTAATTTTATTTTTAAACGGTATTTAGAAAGTGAAATTTGTATGGTTGAAAAATTATACACTAGATGTCGTTTGATTATTATCATGGTTTTAGAGTTCCTGTGATAACTGTCAAGACTTTTATATTGGAGAAACAAATAGAAAAATGGAAACCAGATTCTAATAACACAAAAAGTCACCTTCACACGTTTTCGAATACTGCAAATCAATAAACACAACATAAACAAACGCAAAATTAAAGTAGCCTTACTTTTACAAGAACTCAAGCCCAAAATAAACCAATAGAATGAAACATTTTTTACACCTATATTAATAAATATAATCAAATATCTAAGCACGCCCTTTATATTCCTACACTCAGTTACACAACTCCCTTCAAACATGTGGTCATCTATTGGTCAGTTGCGTCTTTCTTTCTTTGAGAACATGACTATGACCGAAGAAGGTCGAAACGTTGCTCGTTCCTTTACGTAAAAAATTTTTCTCAACCCAAGCCAGCTGTTTTACATATGTATTTTTCTCTACAAGTGGGTTTTTTCGTCATCAATGATGATGTACGTATATAGAAAGGTGGGAAAATGTTCAAGGAAATCACAAACACTTCAACTGTAACGGTTATAAAGATAACAACTATGATTGTAATGTTTCTTGATTATCTGTAATGACGATAAAACCAACTTGTAGAGAAAATTATTAAGTGCTTTCTCTACCCATACCAGCCGTTTTTTATATACATAATATTTCTTGATTGGTTGGTTCATAGTGGTTAGGTTTCATTAACGACCCACCTACACGAACGTAGATAAACACCATGAGCCAGTAAATCCAGTTCTCACGCCCACATCTGGAAACAAAACGCTCAGCCCCAGATAATATAGAATAATCTGAATATACTTTAAGAGGACTTTGAACATTTTCAAAAGATAGTTTGACATATTGCAGGTTACAAAATTCATATATCAACCTTACACACATTTCATATATTAACATAATTTATTGCACTGTTCAGTTAACTGTCGATTTTGCGAAGATAGTTTACATTTGGAGTAGGTACATATTTCTTAAAAGTAAACATTCCATGTGAGTCTACTAGTGAAGGTAATACCAATAAATTTAACTGTTTGTTGACCTTGGACTTGGTATTATATAATTGGAAACTTACGTTGTTAGCTTTCTTCATGTTCCTATTCAGAGTCCTTACAGTATGATTTAAACAGATCTAGCTAATTTTTAAAAAGGAAGCCAAAGGTCTTCAAATATTTATGTCGTTTCTTTACGTCAAAAAATATCACAGTCTGCCATTTAAAATTCATTATTATTACAAAAACAAACAGTTCAGAATATGAACAAGATACAATTATTTGACATTGTGAACAGGAACAAGAAGATATTGTTGAAATAATGCCACTATTGGTGATTGTTTTACAACAACCCTTCTTGCAACAGAGTAGCGAGAAACATCTTAAAATTATCGTTCAGGTATCATAATAATATATTGCTGCTTGAGTGTTTAGTGAGTTATTGTTTAATCATTAGAACCAACTTGAAGCAACACAAACGAGAATGCTCATATTTAATATTTAACTAAATGTAAACAAGTATACATGTAAGAATGTTTAAATGTCTTGTATAACATCTTCCAAACTAAACAAAATGTCTCCTGTATAACGTAATGAAGGAAACAAACAAACAGCTGACACATTTTAAAGATAGATAGATAGAGTATTTGTACCGACAAAATAAATTATAATTACAGTTAACCATCAGGTGAGACATGAACACCATGTGTTCACGAGAGTAAGAATTACACTTTTACATTTTAGTTTCTTGTTGAGAAAGTTCGGTAACTTTTGTTATCTCGTATAGAAATAAAACTACACGTAATTTTAAACTAGAATTAACTGTTTCTAATTTTGATATGATACACTAGTCAACATCGTCTTCCACCACCTCTTGGTCAACTCTTATTAACCGAATTGTGGGATTTCAACGTCATTCGTATTGTGTCTTCTGTATAGAAATGCTCCATAACATTATTACACTAGGTGTTTTAAAGTATTCTCACATTCTTTCATTCTGATTTAGTTTCGTTTATAAGTGAGTGTGAGAATCATTTTTCATTATTTTTGTCAATTATTATAATTATCTGTTGTAAAGTACTGACTCTATATTATAGTATCAAACATAAATTGTTTTCAAAATATTCTGAACCATAACGATGACATCTCAGTATATAAATCAAGTATGGATAACACCTGAAGATTAATTAATAAAGTTTGTTTGTTTGTTTGTTTTTGGAATTTCGCACAAAGCTACTCGAGGGCTATCTGTGCTAGTCGTCCCTAATTTAGTAGTGTAAGACTAGAGGGAAGGCAGCTAGTCATCACCACCCACCGCCAACTCTTGAACTACTCTTTTACCAACGATTGACCGTCACATTATAACACTCCTACAGCTGAAAGGGCAAGCATGTTTGGCGCGACGGGGATGCGAACCCGCGACCCTCAGATTACGAGTCGCACGCCTTAACACGTTTGGCCATGCCTGGCCAAACCATTGTTGTAAAACATGCTTTAATCAAAGTAACAGCTATTTGCCTCAACACACTTATGCCAACGTGTTACGATGTTGTCTATGTCCCTGCTGTACAATTAAGAGTTTCTATGGTCAATAAACTCCCTGAAAGCTTCTTCTGCAGCTGCTTGGTTTTGAAAGCATTTATTGTTCAAAAAGTTGTCTTGATAAAGTTAAATTATGTAGGGGAATAAGGTAGATGAGGCAGGACCTCAGCTACTTCCATTAATGTGTTTTTATCTAAGGATGGCTTCCTTCCACAACCTTAGTGGTATTCAAGACTTTCATCTCCATGTCGAAGCCTTTGGAACCAACACTGAACTGTACGTTCAGTAACAGATCTATGGTCGAATGTCTAATTGATGTTCTCTGTAGTTTCGGTAACCTTTCATCCAAGTTTGAAGCCGCAGAGAAAAATCAGACAAAGTCCTTCTTGTTCATGCTGCCTAGGGAGTTGCGAAACTTACTCTGAGTAGAGATGAAACAGCAGACAATTAAGACACCTTGTAAATGACAAATGTTAGATTAAACCAACCGACCATTGATAAATTACTTAATATTCAGCTGCTAAATGTCATCATGATAACTCCATGAGTTATTTATTATTCTAGGATTAACTGTATTATCATTCTTAGCTATTTTAAACTCTGTACATTTATGGATGTATAATGTTTTACTAGTTAGAATAAGTTGACGGAATTAATTACTTTTAATTACAGCTAGCTCGGCAATTTGATGTTTTGGTCAACTGCAGGAATGGGGTCAAAGCAGCTGTTCGGTGACAAATACTTGACACCGATGCTCGGACAAATACATCAGGGTAGTTCTATGACACTTTTGTTAACTTAGAGGGTGGAACAGTGAATGAGAAAAATCATTTTATACTACATAATAAGTAAAACAACATGATATTTATACTAAATATTTTATATACATAATAAGTAAAACGACATGCTATTTATACCACATATTTTATATACATAATAAGTAAAACGACATGATATTTATACTACATATTTTATATACATAATAAGTAAAACGACATGATATTTATACTACATATTTTATATACATAATAAGTAAAACGACATGATATTTATACTAACACATATTTTATATATAATAATAAGTAAACGACATGATATTTATACTATATATTTTATATACATAATAAGTAAAACGACATGATATTTATACTACATATTTTATATACATAATAAGTAAAACGACATGATATTTATACTACATATTTTATATACATAATAAAAGTAAAACGACATGATATTTATACTACATATTTTATATACATAATAAGTAAAACGACATGATATTTATACTACATATTTTATATACATAATAAGTAAAACGACATGATATTTATACTACACATATTTTATATATATAATAAGTAAAACGACATGATATTTATACTACATATTTTATATACATAATAAGTAAAACGACATGATATTTATACTACATATTTTATATACATAATAAGTAAAACGACATGATAATAAGTTTATACCACATTTATTTTATATTTTATATAATAAGTAAAACGACATGATATTTATACTACATATTTTATATACATAATAAGTAAAACGACATGATATTTATACACATATTTTATATACATAATAAGTAAAACGACATGATATTTATACTACATATTTTATATACATAATAAGTAAAACGACATGATATTTATACTACATATTTTATATACATAATAAGTAAAACGACATGATATTTATACTACATATTTTATATACATAATAAGTAAAACGACATGATATTTATACTACATATTTTATATACATAATAAGTAAAACGACATGATATTTATACTACATATTTTATATACATAATAAGTAAAACGACATGATATTTATACTACATATTTTTATATACATAATAAGTAAAACGACATGATATTTATACTACATATTTTATATACATAATAAAGTAAAACGACATGATATTTATACTACATATTTTATATACATAATAAGTAAAACGACATGATATTTATACTACATATTTTATATACATAAAAGTAAAACGACATGATATTTATACTACATATTTTATATACATAATAAGTAAAACGACATGATATTTATACTACATATTTTATATACATAATAAGTAAAACGACATGATATTTATACCACACATTTTATATACATAAAAAGTAAAACGACATGATATTTATACTACATATTTTATATACATAATAAGTAAAACGACATGATATTTATACTCACATATTTTATATACATAATAAGTAAAACGACATGATATTTATACTACATATTTTATATACATAATAAGTAAAACGACATGATATTTATACTACATATTTTATATACATAATAA